>NC_143400.1:73903355-74059248 GCF_052110815.1 Crocodylus siamensis | reverse complement strand
TGGTGATCTGTTCCGGCAGGGGTGAGTCTAGAGCAGGCACAATGTGGGGCTGGGGCCCACTGCTGGTGGTGGCAGGAAGGTGCCACAAGGCACAGTCTCCAAGCTATTGCAGGGTGGGATTGGGTGCTGACTGGCTCAGAGGGGAATGGGCAGGGGTCTCCCATGCAAACACTACCATACCTACAAACCCTCCCCCAAAAACCCCACAACCACATGCACTCCTCCATACACAATCACACCCCATAGCACCACATCCACTCCCACCCTCCCTCACACCCGCTCCCCCTACACACACCTGCATGTCTGTGGAGGGAGCCCCGCTCACTGCTATGTGCACACACCCTACCACCCCCCCGACCTCTGCCACATACTCCCAGCCACCCTCCCCCTCCACATACCCTATAAGCCTCATACCCACCCATATACACAGCCTCCCCACACCCCACATACACACGCATCCCCACACACCTACAGTCCCCCTCAAACCGCATACCGACCCCTCCATGCCCCCACCTCTCCACACTCTCCTACAATATAAAATACAAAAGTAAGACTTCATTTTGAGCTATGGTCCAGTCACTTCTATATATACCACACAAGCACACACAGATCAGGACAAAATATTGTTAAAAAGAAAATTAAAATATGTTATTGTCAGTGTTTGATTTGTAGTATACAATTTGTTTTGGTTTGCGTTCTAAGATGGCAAATCCCCTTCCCAAAAGGGGAAGATGGCAAATCCTTCTCCTTGCCTTCTGGGGGCAAGGGGAGGGACTTCCAGTGGCAAAATCAGGGGTTAGGCGGATGGGAATTCCAGCCCCAAGATAACAACCAGGGGGCGGGGCACCTGGCAAGGGGCAGCGCTACCCTTGACAGCTCACCAAAACTCATTAAGCAGCCCTCCACCCGAAATAATTGCCTGTCCCTGCCCAATGTCCTAAGACTCTGTACCATTCCCAGCATAAGGCCAACCTGTAAAAACATAGTTTAACCCTCTGATTGCCCATTAGTTTATGTTTTGCCCTTGAACTGACAGAAGCTTGAATCCTAATGTGTTTATACACGTTTCCACTTTTCCTTTCAGGAGACATTTTCATATACTTCACTTTACAAACTTTTATGAAGGGATTGAGAGAAATTATCCACTATTTTTCTAAAGTTATACTCCAGGTTAATTCCTTGAAATCTTTATCAATTTAGAAACCAAGCATTTTTATAGTCTGGAGGAATCAACCTTGTTAGAGATCATTATTAATCATGACATCTTGGTTTGTGTGCAAAGCTAGAAGTGTTTACAATTCACGGAACAATTTTATAGTTCTTTGCATAACGATGTTTAAATGCATTTTCATCACTTCAGCAGTGCCGTTGTTAACTGAAGTTAATGTTTAGTTTTAACATGAGGATAAATCATTTCTTAACTTGTTCACTTCTAACAAAGACTTACTTAAAGTTAGCATTGCTCTTTTTTTCTGTGCTGTTTTTCTTGTCTTCAGGCGCTACTAGTTCCAGTTGTGACATTAGGAATATATTAACTTTCTTGTCACCTGGATTCTCAACAACCCCCATTTGTAATATTTATTCATGTGTGTATTACAATTGATACCAACATTGTAGGGAAGACTTGTTCAGACTTTATGAAGACATTTCCTGGAATAATCACATCTTTGGAAGAAAGAAGTTTTGATGAATGAACTCAGATTCATGCAAATGAAGAAATCATCATTATGGTACAATGATGAACAAAAAGATCGAATCACAGAAAAGTAAAACCTACAATGAGTAGCATGGTGCTTAATTTGCCCCCACCCCTCCCCCAAGCCCTGCACGCTGAGATCAGGCCCTGGGCCTCCATGCCACCTCTGCCAACTCCTGCGCATTAGGATTGAGCCCCATGTGCCAGGATCAGATGTGCCACTCCTGCCCAGCCCTGAATACACTGATCAAGTCCTAGGGACCCATGTGGCTGCATGCACTGGGAATGTGCCCCATGCTGTGGGATTGGGGCCTGGGGCCCTGCACTTTCCCTTTGTGCTGGGATTGGGTCTGGGGGCCCCAAGTGCCTGAATCAGGCCCTAGGTCTTGGGATTAAAATTGGTTCCTGGGATCAAGATTTTCCATACTGCCCCCTCCCTCTCACCCAGCCCCATGTGATAAGATCACACATCATGCATTCTGTGCCACCCCTGGCTGGCCCTGCACCACCTCTGTCCAGCTCCTTGTGCTGGGATTGGGTTCTGTGCACTAGGATCAGTTCCTGGGGCCTCAAGCCAGCCCCATGTGCCAGGATCAGGCCCTACACTGCTCTGAGTACCTGATCTAGTGCTATAGCCATGCTTTCCAACCTACAAGGCTCCCTGTGGGTCTTTGGCAGTGGAGAAATGGTGCCACTGCTTCCCTGCCACCGCATTTTCAGACCTGTGTGTGGAGCCCTGTGGGCTGGATGATGGCACTGGGGTCTGGGTCTGGGCTGCAGGCTAGGGTTTGAACACCCCTGATTTAAACAGACAAAATTACTCAGAGGTCAACATTTAGCCCTCCTTGCACAAAACAGGGAATTAATAGCTTTTGGGCAGAAAGTGGGAACTGGGGGATGACATGCATACAGCAGATCCATGGCAAGACCATGGGCTGTAGTATAACATATTACTGACCCTGGCTTCAGATTGGGAGCTGGAATAACAGCTGATTCAGGTCCAGAATCTTGGAAGCAGAGCTGAAACAAAGCTGTTTCTGTAGATGTTAAAATGACAGATCTGTGCTTTCCTTGGGAATTCTTATAGGGCAGTGATTCTCAACCAGGATGCCAGGGCACCCTGGCAGGGAACAAGGCCCCTTGAAGGGTGCTACAAGAAGTGTAAGGAGATAAACCAATAAAGGCAGTCTCAGGCTTCAGGTGTGAGCAAGTAAGCAGATAGCTCAGGTTTTCCATGCCTGACTGCTCCCCCATCCCCACTGCTGGCCCCTTCTGCAAGAAGGTAAGCCCTGTAATAAATGCATCATTTTTTATAATGGGGTGCCTCTCAATTTGCAAAAGCTATGAAGGAGCACTTTGAGTCTTACAAAGGGTGCCTTGAGTCTAACAAAATTGAGAACCACTGTTCTAGAGGTTATCGGGAGAGTATGACTTTGTAAAGCTATTGCTTGTTTTGATTTATAACTCTCTGTGGACATTTAGGCAATGTTTAGGTAAATTGTTTAGTTAATATTTTTATTTTGAGTAATTAAGCAGTGGTTTATTGTATCCTGTAACATTTCATTGTATCTGTTATTTCTTTGTACTTTATTTTCTCTACATTTATTAATTTGGTTTCTTATTTGTTTTCTCAGCCAGGAAGATGCTAAATAAATAATCAGAATAAAGTATTGTTCATTTCCTTATGAAAAGCCAGTTCTATGACCACTAATCAAGCTATTACCTGAGCACACGTATTGATTCCAATGCGGTTGCTTGTGTAGGTAGTTGTAGCTTGCTGTGAGTAAGGGAATCCAGGTAGGACCCAACGTGTCTTCTGTTTAATTCCTTGGATACCAAGTCTGACTGTTGTTGCTTTTGTAGATTATGTGCTTTTCTCCTAGAAAAGAATCTCTGCCACCAGGAGT
Organism: Crocodylus siamensis; assembly: GCF_052110815.1. Taxonomy (NCBI): domain Eukaryota; kingdom Metazoa; phylum Chordata; order Crocodylia; family Crocodylidae; genus Crocodylus; species Crocodylus siamensis. The sequence continues at coordinate 74,055,645 of NC_143400.1, read as the reverse complement.
AGCTCCACTGAAGTCAGTTGATCATGTTACTATTTCCATGTAGCAGTCAAGGGCAGAATCTGACCCCCTGCCTGTAATTTAAACTGTTATTTTACAGTACAACAGCCAAACATTTTAGCATTGCTGATAGTGAGAGTACTTAGTAATGATTCATTATCACAAAGCCCAGTAATCCATGCACAGCTATTGAAACCATCACTCTATAAAGGTGCTAATTGGCTAATGCACAAGACATAATTGGCAGGAATTCTAAACCAGAAATATTCCATAGTTTAACTTATTTGGCTTCATTTCTGACCTGCCTGGATTAATCACCATTCTCTCCTGGCCAGAACCCTTACGCTCCCACTGCTCTATACTTTAAACACTCCTCATCCCATGTGGATGCTGTAGATTCGTGTCAACTATTTCTCTGCTCTCTTGACTGAGACTGCATTATTAGCAGATTTACAAGACAATAGGCTATAAGAAAACCTGGTAACCTTCACCAAACCTCTGACCATTGCTTGTGGTGTGGTAACAGCACCAGTTAAGAGAACAATCTAATGCAGAGATTCCTGTTGCAGCCAAACACTCCTTATTGGCTCAAGAGGTTTTTTAGCATTTCAGACTAATGCCTATATTTCTCATTTAAGCATCTCTTTCATGGTACATTTTTTATTACAATTTCATAATCTGGCATTGAGAATCCTGGCTGTTTAAAGGGCAGGCATGTGGAATCAGCTGATTAACCTGTTGCTCTGCATTTAGGAATACTAATATTCTGTAATCGCCTAAATACAAAGAGGACATGACATGTTTAACAAACAGCTAATTTTATCTCAACAGCTCTAAAAACAACCTTTCATTTTTATCATATTAGATCTGGTTACTTATGATAGTACTTTTGTCCTCTGACTTTTGTTAGCAATTTAAGCCTTCTGTTTGAAATTGCATTTCCATAATTGTAATTAATTCTCCTTTTAGTCTCTAATGTTAAATTTTGGCTTCTCCATATTTTTTCAGACTTTAGTAGCAGTAGTGACTTGACCGTTGGTGAGAGGATGGCACGTTAAAAACCTGTTGGTCAGATTATCCTAAATAGTGCTCTCTCACTCACTGCAGTTCAGTTCTACGACTGTCTAATTTCCTGTTACAGTACCATTGTTGTTATTAATAATTGAACCTGTTTTCTGAAGAAAGTTACAGCTCGCATGCACTGAGCTCACCATGAGAGAACCCACAACATGTGTGATTTGTTTTTTACTTCTTTTAAATATAGGTTACCTTTCTCTCTGGAGACACCAGGTTTGGAACTGTCTCAGGAGATGCTTCGTTTAGAATTGCCTTCTTTTTTCCAATATTTCTTTTCCCCCTTCTGTGAAATTGAAAAAGATTTCCTGAAAGACCTGAAAATGTGATTACAACTGAGCTATTTTAAACATGGGCTTGTATGTAAATTTTTATGAACAAGGACTCTGCAACACTGTATTTAGCTGGAGTAATTTATCTATTTTGCTTTCGTAGCTCTGACATAACGTTTTTATTCTATAAATATAAATATTGTTCTGTTGTAGTTGGACTATTTCCAGCTGTATTAACTTCAAAGGAGGAGAACTTGGAGAACTCATACCAAGCACTCCTTTTGTAAGCTGTGAGCTTATTAGTTAGAAAGAGCTAAGGATGAGGTGGACATGGGTACATGTGTTAGTCGCAAGGTGACTATGAGGCACCAATGTGATGCAGGTATAAAAAGGTCAGTGCCACCCTATACTGCACCAGGGAAGGTGTTTCCAGTAGAGATTTGCAAATATTAGTTCCATTTCACGAGATCCTGGAACAAGTTTTATGCTGAATTTTGGGGACAGCTCTCATCACTTGTGTTCAAGAAATAATATTTTCTAGGAAGATTTGGGGAATGGAATGCCTCGTATGAAAAGGGAAAAAATGGTTACCTTTTAAGGTGGCTGTAAGCTGATGAAGGGTTTGTATGACATGGTTACCCTTGATGGCAGGGAACTGGCCAAGATGACCCAGGAGAACCTCCCAGTCCTTTATGCACGGTTGTGACGGCTGTTCACCATTGGCTTCAACCACAACTTCATGGGGACAGTGGGGATAGAACTCTGCTGTAGCTGTTCCTAAAAGCTCAAGTCCCTAACACTTAAATGAAAAAAATACCTACATCAGGGCTGTCCAGCTGGTAGTCTATGGACTGCTACTAGCCCCTTGAAAGGTTAACCTGTGGTCTGCAGATTCCTACTTCAATTGCCCCCCTGCCCCGCTATCCTCTAGCTTCTGCTTCCTGCTCCCATCCACGTGCGAAGATGTGTGGGGCACTGGCGCAGCACAGTGAGGTTGTGTCTGCTGCATGATATGTTGAGGGGGAACGGTCTGGGAGGCACAGTGAAATGTGCAGGGTTGTTGTCATAGTGTCAGAGAGGGCACCTGTGGTGAGGGGCATGCAGTTCAGCAGGAGGCCCATGTGGCATATGGGCTGGGGAGGCCCCTGGCTGCTTAGGAGTTAGACAGCTCTGATTTCATCCTTAATGAAATAGGATCTCTGAGAAACAGATGAGCATTCTCTTTTCATTTAGCAGAGGACAATGTTATATTCATCTTCTATCAGATGGCTCGCTGCGATATTATAATGATGCCTGTATTTATCTGCATATCCTGTGTTTCAACATAACTGTTTTGGGGGAGTGGGATGCTGAAGATTGTACACCTTTTAGTGGGTATTGAAGTAACGACTGAACATTCCATGCATGTTATACACATGCATTTTACGCACTGTTATTGCTTAAGGATTTCTTACCTATTTCCTAATTTAATTAGGACAAGCTGTTAATAGTTGCGTTTTAATACTGTTAAGCCTAGTTGCTTATGTCTGAAATTTCTGCTTACTGAAGTAGAGGCGGTTGCTGATGTATCTTGTTCTTCAGGGAGTCTCTGCATGCCCAGGAGCAAAAATGTCAGTTTTCTTCAATAAAAGGGAGATAGAGTAGGTTGTATGTGGAAAGAATAAAAATTAAGGATTGTCTGGGCTCAAGGTAGTTAGAGAGATTTTAGTAGTTTCCCTTTTCAAAACATGGCTCTAACATAAAATAAACAAGCTATCATTTAGTAAGAGCCTTTTTCAGGATGCGATGAACCTACTGTTTCCTGTTTTAAACAATATGAAACAATAGACAGAAAATACATGCTGCTGCAGACTTGGAATCTCATTCCAGGCAACACAAGAAGATTTTTTTTTTACAGTGTAAAACTAGACAATCTTTTTTCTGGAATTGGACATGCTTCTCTTTTCTTGCCGTTCCGTGTTTACAGCCTTCTGCCAAAACTCATGCCATGCAGTTTGACCTCTTCAAAGGTCTCCCGGTATCCTGTCCACAGGCCTTATTTTTCATCACCCCTTTGGTTATTTTCTTTCCACTGTCATTGCAAGAATTACCCTACCGATGGCAGTTCTTCCTTTGGTAAACTCTGCCTCTTTATCCCTTTAGGAGGCTAAAACTCTGCTCACAATTTCATGTTGAATTTACTGGCCACATGTAAACTTCATTAACTTTTGTGTGTGCACACATATGTGTATGTGAGTGGTCTCACATGTGTGTCTATAAAGCAGTAAAAGAAGTGAGACACTTCCAAGCCTTGTAGATGGGGAGAGTGGGGTCTCTGTAGACTGCGTATGGATAGCGTTTTGGGTTCTTTCTTGAGGTAGGTATGAGAGAGAACGAGGAGGTCTCCTCAGATCAGTTTGTGTGTGAAGAATTTTGGGCACTCCCAAGGTTGTTAAAGGAAAGAGTGTGTGTGTATGTCTGTGTGTTGTCTAACTGGAATTTGGCAGAGTTGGAGGCAAGCTGCTACAGAGGTGGTGAGGTTTCTGTTTGTAGGGGTCTGGTGGTGGGTACACGGAGGAATACAACTCCCTGCCGTGTGAAGCAGCTGCTGAGGGAAGAAATAGCATTCAGCCTGTGACAGCCGTTGGCCATGAGCAGAGCTGCTGGGCAAGTAAGAGTAGGGAGGGGAGCAGTGAAGATGGTAATTACTTTTGTGGGGCAGTGGACCCCATCTTTTGGAACAGAGATGTCCATCAGATAAGTCCTGTTAAAAAAAAGCAGAGCCCTGAGTAGTGGTTATTTAACTCATGTTAGCATATAGGACTTGATCAGCAACTGATTATAATTTATCATGAACTTGCCATAGTTTAGCCTTAGTCACTGAAAATAGTTTATTTGATGGCTGCTTCATTATATCCTGGAGGAAATCAGGGAGGAGTCTTAGGGCCAGTTTTTAAAGCTATGTAAGTGCTTACATTTCAGTAAGAGTGGGAGTTAGTAGCCTAAATATCTTTAAATATCTTGGCCCTTGGTCCCTTACTGAGCTAGCAGAGGTTGAGACCACAGTGAACATGCTTCCTCCTTTGCTGGTTGGGGGAAAGTGAAGGGGGGAAGGCTGAGCACTGTGATATACTCTTGAACATGTAGACATGCGTTCAGGAAAATGAAAAAAATCATCATGCTGTCCAAAATAGGGATATTTTCTTAAATGAGCACCTTAAAGTCTAATGCTGTCACAGGCAGTGACAGTGGCCTTATGTATGTCTGTTAAAACATCCAGAACACTGTTAATGCTAAACAAATAATAATACTCAGTTTTAAAAATGTTACCACTGCTACTGTGCAGTGGTGCTTCTGGCCAGCACTTGAAGCTCCAATGTATCCATCAAGTGGCAAAGCTGTGAGAGAGCTCCCCCAGTGCTGGCTCACGTGTTCCAGTATGAGCTAATTCATTCTTATTTCAGGAGCACTCAGTTCACTACCCAAGTTTACTTCAGATCCCTAACTTACATACACTTTAGGGAAATTTTTAAAAGACAGCCACCTGTCTTAGGAGACAACTTCAAAGATTTCCCAAGTGCAGTGAATATAGTTCTGCTTCACCTTTATTAGATGAACACCTACCTTTGTTAAACAACCAATTTTGGACAGTTTCTTGAGAAATTGCTTATGACAAGTTTATTGTAGTATTTTTCCATTCCTTCTAGGTGGTGAAGCTTAGCTGCATGCAAGGTTTTAGGATTTTTTGCTTTCGTGAGCTTGGATTTTTGTGTGTGATGAATTGGTATCATAACATGGATTTCAGGATACTTTTTGAAAATACTGATTTTTTTTTTTCCCCCTACCTAGTAAAACTATGTTGCCTGGGTACTAGAGCACAAGAATGTTGCAAGAACACTGTATTTTCAAAATAGCACACGTTTGTTAGGCTTGATTTTGCTAATGGGAGTGCTTTATAATTAGTTCTGTTGAAGGCTAGTTTAAGTTCTAGACTTGAGGCTATTATGCCACAGATGCTCACTGAAGATTGTACAATTTACATTTCTATGTCTTGATAGTCAGCTTTAATTTAAATTGTAAGATGTCTAAGAGGGAGGGAAAAATAACAAAGTAACACAGTAATATGGGTTTGAATTTACCATCTGAGTATGTGGAAAAATGTGCAGAACTCAGTCACACATTTCCTCTTAGAGAGCCAATTTTAATTAGGCAAACGATTTATGGGGGAAAAGGCTTAAATGTGCAATTTTTAAAATTCTAAAGAAAGAATTTACATGACAGGTATTAACTAACTGTCTTCCCATCTTCTATCATGCTCACAGACATTTCGGAAGTCTGTGTATACAACTAGCTACATCTTCTGGTAAAAGAAGGATATTTCACTTCTTCTGTGATCTCTTTTGCATAAATAGCTGCCTAAAATATACCAGACTTCAGGCCTGTTCTTTGTGTATTTCTTCTTTCCCTTTGCCATATATTTAACAACCTTGCAAAGAGCAACCTCTTCACTGGTAACGTGTTCAGTAGAAAAGTCAAGAGAAAGATCTAACGTAATAAAAAGGGCAAATGATATGAAGTTTTATTCATTGCTAGATCACTGTTAATGAGGTGGTTATATTACAGTTTAGTTCTAAATTAGATTAAATTTAGATAAATGCTAAAATATTACAGTATTACTGTCTGCTTATTTCATTATCTATTTACTGTGGGAGGGTAAGTTCTGTCATTTGCTCTCCATGCTTTTAAGCAAAATTAGCCTTTGTAAGTTTCTAACCATTTGACAGTGAAAGGGAAAAACTAATGGAGCACAAAATTAAAATTTTCATAATGTTCTAATTTCAAGATCTAATAATTAAGTTACATTCTCATGTATTGGTAAATGAATACTTTACTGGAGAGACTGCATGAACCCTTTTGCATGCACTAGTTAGGAAGTCTTTTAGCATTTAAAAGCATTGCCTTTCATTTGGGGTCACCTGTCAAGAAACAACACTGAAAAGTTCTATTCTTATACTAATTATAAATAAGAACATATTGTTCAGTCTTGAAAGAGAAAATCCACAGGGTTTAGGGAAAGAAAGATTTCAATGAGCTTTTGCTCATGAAAGCTTTTGCAGTTTTCATTCAGTTAGCCTATAATGTGCATTTTTACCCTGCCTCATATTTCACTTCAGATTAACATGGCTAACCTTTTTTGGCTAGGGACAGAAATTACACATAAGCCAGTATAAGTGAATGAAAAATGGTTCAAATCTGTAACCCAACAGAAATTCAGTACACACAAACCACTTTCAAAATGACTGAAACCAATTTAAGATAAATCTGGATAGATGTAGTACTAGACTTAACTGATTTAGGTGAAATTGGTTTCTTGACCTTCCCACATCCCCTCCATATTCAAGTTAACTTACAGTCCCCCAGCATCCTGGGATGCTTTGCACCTCCCTCGCAAGCCTCCCCTGCAGGGAGGGCAGGCTAGCATTGGCCCAAGCTGTCTGCTCCAGCTGAGCAGGGAGGTGTGCTGTAGTGCCTCCAGGTTTCTTGCCTGGGCCAGTGCACACATGTAGCTGCATTTCTGGAATCAAAACTGAATGTCTATTCACTTGCTCATTTGTTCATTCTATACAGCTTAGATTAGACTGTGAAGATCAAATTGATTCAGCCTTGGGCATTTTAACTGTATTTAGCCTTTCTCCTCCACAGCCTGTGGAATAGCAGTGCAGTGTTGCAGCAGTCTACTACTCTACTTCCAGATTCTGGAGTAGTTTTCAAGGCTGTCTCTAACACAGGAGTGGGCAAAATGGCCAAACTGGTTGGCAGCCGGACTCCATTTCCCAGCAGCCCCTGGCCACATGGCTGGAACTGGTCTCCATGGAGACCCCAGCTGCAGCTGCACTGAAAGCTCATGGCTGGTATTGCAATAGAGACCTGCCCCAGATGCGTTGGCAGGGCATGCAGCAGAGCAGGGCAGAAAGCTTTTTGGGAGCTGCTGGGATCTTGCGATGGGGGCAGCTTGCTCCCAGGGCACAGCCACGGTCTGTAGCCTGCACACTCTGGGTGGGGGTGCACAGGCAGGGGATCATGGCTCTGCCTTTGCTCTAGACCAGGGTGTCACTGCTGCAAGAAGCTACACAGCACAGCGTATCTTTTTGAAAGATATCTCATCTTGTTCCAGGAACACATGATTGAAAATCTGTCCTCTCTCCTAATCATCTGATCCAATGGTTAATTATTCTCACTTTTTGCCTTTACCAATTCAAACTTTTCTAGCCTTATAAGCAAGCCATTGAATCTTTTCATACCTTTGTCTGCCAGACAGAAGGACCCTGCAGTGTCAAATTGCTTTATACCACAAAAGTTTTAAATGTTGGTCACTAGGGCTATGCAAAGCTTTGGGTGGTGATTTGATTTGGAGGAGATTTGGCCCAATTCAGTGGCTGAATCTCCGAATCCAAATTGAATCAGTGGACCAATTTAAAGGTCCAAGAGGATTCAAAGCTCTCCAAATCTTCAGAAAAGATTCGGACAGCTTTGATGATTTGGGCAGTCCCTGGTAGCTGCAGCAGGGAGTTGCAGCTGACTCTGAGCTGGTAAGTACTAGGGGCAGGGGGGCAGGGGCTGGGGGAAGGGGGAGGGGACCATGGGGGGACCCCTGTCAGCCCCCCTAGCCCCCCCCCAAGGCTGCTCCCACCCACCCCACCTTGGTACTTTAAAAAAAAAGCCCCGGTGCTCACCAGGTGCTGCTGGGCAGGCAGGCAATCCCCGCTGCCCCCCACTGCCCCATGCTACATGGGGGGCTCTGGCATGATCTCCCCAACCCCTCCCTGCTCCCTGAGGTGTCCTGCCCGGGCCAGCTCTGGCCCTTTAAAAAAAAAAATCCAAGAAAAGCCCCAGGACTCACTGGTCCTGCAGCGGCCTCAAGGCTTTGAGGGGCTCGTGAAGGGCCCCCACATGGCATGGGGCAGCGGGGATGGCCTCCCCCCTTGCTGACAGGAATGGTGAGTCTGGGTTTTTTTCTTTTCTTTTCTTTTTTTTTCTTAAAGGGCTGGAGCTGGCCTGGACAGGGCAACTGTGGGGGGGCTGGGGGAGCAAGGGGGGAGGTTGGGAGGCTCGTGCAGAGACACCTATGCAGTGGGGGGCTGCGGGGATGGCCCCCTGCCTGGCAGCACCCTTTGAGTGGGGCTTTTTTTTAAACAAGTGCTGGGAGCTGGGGTAGGCAGGGCAGCCATTGCCAGGCTGGGAGAGGGGTAGGGGATGGGTCTGGAATTGCTGATTTGGAGATTTGGCTGAATAGAATCGGGACAGTGATTTGAATCACTGAATTGAATCACCGTCCCCTGAATTGGCCAAATCTGAATCCCAAGCAAATACTAGCTGCTTCACACAGGCCTACTAGTCACTTGTTTCTTCGCATGATTGATGCAAAATATTGCGGTTCGTTTCTTTTGGAGGCTCGCAAATAATAATTCTCAGGCACACACTATTAGCAGCACAAAAGGTGTACTTGCAAATAGGGTCAGAGCAGAGACAGAAAATCTCAAATTGCTCCACCCACCGAGGAAATCTGCAGCAGGTACTATATGCTTTCCCTCCTGGGCACGTGTGCAGAAACAGGAACTCTTACAGCTCATTTCCGGTTCATACAAACATATATGTGACTACATCACTTCATTCGTCGCATGTATATTATAATTAACTACTTAAGTATGCGGGGCGGATAGGCATATATGCATCAGCTAATTACGCACGCTCAGAAAGCTCTCTAGGTCACCAAGAGCTGAAATCCCCCCCCCTTTCAAGGACACAGTCAGTTGAATTCCAGCTTCTGTAATCTGCATGAGAAAGGCTAGGGGGAGTGTGTAGGGGGATTTAGTATAAGAAAAGCTAGCAAATTGGCCAAGGGGGGAGAAATGTCCTTGGCAGTGTTTCTGCTTATCAGGTACGAGATGCAAACTGTGCAGTTCTAACAATATTTCTAACATGATAATCATTTCACATGGTCACATTTCACTTATCATTATATGTATATAATACATGCTCATGTGGAAACAGCCTGTGATGTTTGGTTTCCCCGGGACAACTAGTAGCAGCACACCTTACACTGCCGCTGGTTGTCCCCAGGAAATGCCTGTGCCATGTGCCCTCTGGTGTGTGGCAGGTTACCCCGGGTGCAACAGGGGTAATCTGGGGCCCTGGGGGCCTCCTGGGGCTGCAGCAGCGGTGATCCTGCCGTTTGGAGCCTGGCCGACAGCTGGAGTATAGCTTCGGCCAGCTAGGCATCAGTTTCGTGTGGCATGCGCGGCTTCTGTGTGCACTGCTGTGTTTTGTTTTGTTTTTTTTGGGGGCGGGTATTTTTTTTTACCCTGGCTATCCAGGGACCAGAACATGCCTCCCTTCCCCCCCCCCAAACGCTGCTCCCTTGCAGCACGGAGAACAACTAACTGTTTGGTATGTGGTGCCACAGACGTGTCTGCAGCGCCACATACTACATCTGCGCTCATCTGGACACAGCCACAGTTTAGAGATGGCACAGTACAGTTTTATATAGCCTTATCTAGTAGATGTTGGAACACTGCCAGGCAGAATTCTTCAGCCATAGCTGTTTTTTATTTTGATATTTTTATAAATGGGATTGCAAAATATTTTAGAATTAAATAAAATAATTTGAGAGCAAAACAGTATGTAGTAGCACAGGGAGAAAGGAAGACAGAAAAATATTTTTAGGTACTTATTTAAATTAATGCATATTTTGTTTAATAAATGTGTTGATTCTACAATAACTACAACTACAGTAATTGGCCTGTATGTACTCACCTGAAAGGAAGCCTAAATTATATTGACACATTTGGATTCTGAATATATACTTACCACCACCTGAGTTGGTATAAAACAGACTTTTCAGAACAGAATTTTGAATACTTTAGTTTCAAAGTCATTAGTGGATCCTGTGTGCATGGCTATTCCCAACATTAAGTAGTTTCATCTTCAGACAGTTATTTATTGTTGTTTGAGCTGAAAGCAAGGAACAGTAAGGCTATAATATTGTCTCAGGTAGTATGCAAGTAAGACCTGGCTATTATGTCAGGTTGTATAAAATGAGCAAAGTTGCCTTTGACTTTTCCTCTTTCCAGACAGCTTAGCTGTAATCTAGAGGCTTTCCTCTTGGACACACCACCTTCAGATTCCACCCTGACTGACAGTGCTAGGGATCTGATATAAATCTTGCTTGTCACGGCTGAGTTGTGTTTATTTTTTCAAGCTGAATAAAGCTACAAGCATTTCTCATAAAGTCAGAGTATGTAGTTTGAACTATGTTTATGTTTCCATTAGATTTACTATGATGTTTCTGCTAATTAATATTCTGACTTAAATTTTAGTAACATACTTGTAAAACAATTATGTTTTTAAACAAGTTTAAAAGCCCTGAAAATTAAGGGTTTGATCAATAAATCACTGAACAGACTTTCTTCCATAGGATCTGTCAAGTTAAAATATACTTTATAATGATGATAGCATGGAATATAGTATAATTATAGTTATAATATGGCTGACATTGCTTGTGGGGGCTAAAACATTGAAAAATGTGCAGTAATTAGTACCTAATAGTGTGTAATTGAGTGCAGTCTGATTACATCAAGAATTTAACACTGGAATTCAATGAGCCAGTTCATTTTAATATTTTGACTTGTATGTATAATAGATAAGTGTATTTGAATGTAGATATATGTAGTGGAAATTGGAGCTAATGGCTTTATAGCTGATAGAAGTCATCTTGCAGACAGACTTTAGAACAAGCCTATAGAGTGAGCTCCACAGTTCACCTGAAACCCCCTGAGGAGGCAGCATTTTGGATTGAGGTTTCCATTGTTGTTTTTGAGGGGCAGTATAAAAGACTTCTGACCTATTTTTGTTTGCTGTTTCTTTTTGTGAGCTAGACCTTTTCCCATATTCTCTTAGTCATCCATTGAAAACCCTCAGTTCTCCCCTAAAATGTCTGGGAACAATTGAGCAATATAAAAGCAATGCATTGTTATAAAGCCCAATCCCACAAGCTTTCCACGTGTGTGAAGCTGCCATTGACTTTCAGTGGCAATAACACCGCTAGTAGGCTTGCAGGATTGAGCCCATTATTTGAAATGGGCATAATGTGCTGCTCTAGTGATTTTAGCATTGGACAGTGAGTCAAGACTTTTGTCTTCTGGCTTGGATTGCTATTCTGGTTGCCCACCCTGCAGCAGGGGGTGCAGTCGTACCGCTGTTTCTGCCACTGCTGTCTGTGGCTGAAACTGGCACTCTACATCCTTTCCCTGGAGCTGAAGCCTGTCAGGGAATATGCAGGTGTGGGAAGGGACCAAGGGACAGGAATGCCCACTGCTGCCAATATCCCTAGCTGATAGAGGCATAGGAGGGAGCCCCAGAAATGCTGCTGCCCCCTCTCCAGCCTCTGGAGCAGTATGCTGGGCTCAGCTGGAAACAGTGGTGGCAGCAGGTGGGCTTTCATTTCTTGCACCTGCTTCCTGCCACTTCTCCCTGATCTCCTTCACTGAACAGGAGCAGGTGCTGAAAGGAGGAACCTGCCCTGCAGCATTGCTGCTGCTGTTCCCAGCTGAGGCAGGCACAGATGAAGCCCCAGAGTCATTCCTGTGCACCATGCAGGCACTCCCTGATGATGCCCATTAGGTCCCATGAGGTGAGAGGGGTGGCTCTATGGCTTCCCCTGAAGTTTGGATTAGTTGGGGACAGTAGCAGCAAGGGGCAGATCCCTCCTTCTTGCACCTGCTCCCTGCCATGCCCTTCTTGCCCTCCAGTATTCCTGCTGGCCCAGGTGCTCCAGCGGTACCTTCCCCCCCTCCATGTTCTGAGGGGCGGTGTGCTGAATCCTAGATCTGCTTGTGCCCAGTTGTAATAGAAGGTGGAATGAATGTCAAGTTTAATTTTGTAAACGTAAGTTTTGTAAAGTATGTTGACATCACAGCTGAAAGCCTTACTACAAGCAGGAAGAGTAAATGTTAGGAGTAGTTTTATTATACAGGCAGTTTTTACTCTTGCTGGATATTCTGAATGCCTGTTTCCCAGCAGGCTGCAGTCCATTATGAATACATGTAATGTAGGAGGCATTCCTTTCATGTCCTCAGCATCTAAGAAGCAATGAACTCTACATGTGAAACACATGAAATCCACTTCCCTCCTGTCTTATGCCTGACTCTGTTTTCAGTAGAGCCCTGAAGGTGGACCATGGCATAAATACATAGGCCAAATGCTGCCTGGTCCTGGGAAGGAAAAGCTTCTCTCCTATTGTGCCCTCTGAAGGGCTTATCCAGAATTACTTTGGGGAAAGCAGGATGAGAAGACAGAATGAGGAACGTACCATGCTTGCCCATACTGCCTGATGTAGGGGTGGCAGGTGAGCTGCATCTCTCCAAAGGTGGAAGAGGTCTCAGTCAACCAGAATGTCTTCTGTGCTGGTACAGCCCTTTTGCCTCTTTATTTTTTCACTATCTATATAGTGTGATTTCAAATTGAATATGACCACATAATATTTAATTTGTTTGCCTTTTTAATCATGCAGATTGAATGGCTTGAAGATACTTTAAGGTCTGTAGAGAACATTGTGATGATAATTTAAGGAGCTGATTTTGGGCAGGGCTAAGCAGTGTTTAAATGAATGAGAGTGAAGACCTGTGTTCCAGAATAGTTGCTCATGCTGGGTCAACAGGTATGGAGATTAATCTCTAGCTTGTGTACTGATTTGCATCTCATTCACATTTCATTCACAAACTCAGTCACATCTGTCATACCTCCTGTGCTAACCAATGACATCAGTTCCACCCATCAGAATGAGAGACTCTACACCTTTCTGACAGATGTGTTTCTAGGTGGAAGTTAGTCAGAATGTGGAGACAATCTTATTTCTGGTAAATAGGTTTGATCTTTCTTTTAAGCACCTGTTTGGGTGCAAGTAACGAATTCAAGAGTCGGGAATTCATGAGTGTGGTTTGGTGGTTATATAAGGGGACTAAAGTTCAGAATTCCTGAGTGCTGTTCTCAAATGAGGGATTTCCATTGCCACCTTCATCAAGCCACTTAAAGAGACTTGGAGCTAATCAGTTTATCCAAATGATCTAAAAGTAGTTTTACGTACTGTGTTTGCCCCACATCCCACCTTGTGTTGTGGATTTACAATCACTATTTTATTATTGTTTTAAATTATTTTCCCTTGTCTCAGTGAAAAATACTCTCAGAAGCCATAGTGAAGATAGAGGAAGAGGCTGTCTAAAATCTTGCTTCTATGAAAATTCCTTCACTAGAGTGACTTTGCTCATTTGATAAGTCTGTTCCCACAATAAAGGCACCTTTGCATTGATTTTTTGTTTTTTGGATTTGCAGTGCAGGAAAAGCATTCAAACTGGCAACACTCACTGTGCTGTCTGGTGAAAGATAAATTGAGGAAACAAAGAAAAATATTTAATTAAGCACTTTCATCTGTATATAGTAATATAGGAAGTTGATTGTAATAGGTAGTAGATTATATATTTTAAAACTCTTTTAGATTTTAAGTTGATGGTTAAGAAACTTGTTTTTTAAGAATTCTGGAAGTAGGTAAATAGAATGCAGGAAAGCACTTCCATGAAAATGCAGAATTATGCAAAACACATATATTCAAAAGTCTTTTCTTCTAAATTTGTCCTTTGGTCCCACTGAAATATGTGGTGAAAATGCTATTAAGGATCTTTTGCTTGATGTCTTTCCTGCTAAAACGCCATGCTGGACTATGTACTTTCATACAAACTGACTTAGTACACTGTGGCTTACTTACCATATATCAACATCTACTACCTCATTGCATGCTTTTTCCTTTGGTCCATAGTAGACAAGGTCTAGTTGTTTGGCATGGCTGCTTTGTGCTGCTGCTGTGGTGTGGAGGGATTGTAATGTTGACTTAGCTAGCCAGCTGGGGATTCCTAAGCCATGAAGGCAGAAAAGCTACCAAGTATTGCTGTAGAATAAAGTAGGGTATGTGGAGGGCATGAAGCATTGGGGATGGGACATACTTCCCTCTTGTGATGTATGTTCCTGTGGGTCCATCACAAGCTAGCATACTAATGCAATTCCAAATGCTTCCCTCCATCACACTATAACTTTGGACTATAACCCTATTGACTTCAGTCACACTACTCACATTTAATTGGGAGTGCAATTTGGCTCATATTCTGCTAACTATTGGGTGCATCTACACATTCATAAATGCGCTTTTGGTAATGCACATTAAACTTAGTACCTCCATTGTGAGGTACTAGAAAAAGGCGCATTAGCCTATTTTAATGTGCATTAGCAAAGAACATGCTTTTTGTGACACTTTAATGCACATTAAAATAGGTTAATGTGTGGTACAACATGTGTAGACATACTCACTGTTGACTGTGGTAGGAATTCAGGGTACTCAGCATGCCACAGGAGACAGTCACTCATTGCATGGTTGAATACCCTGTTACCTGTGAACTGCTTTGCACACTTTCTCCTCTAAAAAGCCCTGATTATGGGAGGTGTTGTGCACCAGTCATTCCTATAGAAGATGATGAGACAATCCTGTGCTCAGCATCTTGCAGGATCAGGCCCTACCTTACATTAAGCTTTTCAGCCTTTTTTTGTGGTATTTTAAATGTTAATGTCTATGAAAAACCCTTACATCTTTTTCGTTAATAAAAATGAAAACTGGGAAAGGACAAGTGTGATCAAATGGTGTTTTTTTCTTCCAGTTTCCAAATTCCCTCAGCTGCAGATGACGAGACTTACTTTTAAGTGAGATTCTGTTTCGGTTTTATCTTCAGCATTCAGTCTGTGTTACTTGACCATTCTTAAGCTCAGATATGGTAATCATTTTCCCTCTGCCTTCTGTAGGCGCGAGAAGGGTTTTCTTGACATTTAAAGAGCTGTTCTTCACAGGCATTATGCACATTTAGTGCCTAGAGGGTCTTAATCATACTATGTATGCATGTCTCATACCAAAAGTAGTCGCTGCTCCTGCATTCCCACAATAGCAGCAGTACAAAGCAGATGCTTCCAGTTTTCCTTTCAGGCTGTGCTTTTCAGTTTTGAAGAAAGTTGTATAATCTTATCTTACGGATTTGTATTTTCCTGTCCTCATGTTATGGATTGCAAAGCCCCCATCTTGCCTTATAGAAGACAGCATTGGCAAAGTTATTGTGTAGTTCTAAGGACTGCTTTCCAAATGTTTTACCTCTGGAGATATGAAGATTAAACTGATGCTTTCCTTCAGGGAGGATTTTATTGTGTCTGCCAATAATGCATAATAATTACAAATTTAATGGCAGACCTCGAAGTATATAAAAATTTAAGTCCAGAAAAAGGTAAGCATTTTTTGGTTTTGGAAGTGATTATTGAAAGATCAGGCACATTTAATCACTGGTAAGTTACATTTTACATTTATTTGGATGCTATAAATATAAAATAATTGTTGTAAATGTTACTGTATATTTTAAGAGTAAAAGCTGATATTGCTATGCACTCAGAATAATCTGTCATAAAACATATGAGCTTTAATGAGCTATTACTTTCATCATGTGTGCAGACTTAACTCATATAGCATGCTAAATGAAAAAAAACGAATAAAAATTACCTGCTATTAAAAAGACTCCTGACCATTTAATCTATAAATCATTTTGCCATGACATAGTTTTACGGATGTGAAAAAATAGGTTTTCTAATAGCACTTATAAAAATATACTTCTATGCAAATTTTGTGTAAAGTTATGGTCAAACAAAATGTGTTGATTTGGATATGCAATACCAAGAACAAAATGAGAATGGTATAAGAAACAAACATGTGGGAATAACTTTGTTCAATTAATTGTAATTTATGATGCCCTATTTTGTTCTATTCAAGTCAAGGGTGAATGGAAAATAGTAATTAGTTTAATCCTGTGAATAGGATGAGAGTAATTTGTATAATAAACTGGAGGAAGAAATTCTATCCAATGGATATATTTTATGTTACTCTGACAGTTGTTTTTAGTAATGATAGGCTATCTTTTTTTAAAGTTCAAGGTAAAATAATAGATCAACACAAAATAAAGAGTGCTTGATTTATTAGAGGTAGCAGGATAAATACAAAAATTTGGAATGGGGCTGGTTTTGCTAAACAAAGATAGTTTTAAAAATTCTTTCTCCAAATATATTTTGTGCCAAAATAGTAATAATAATAAATCTTCAGTGACATTTCTCCAAAATATCTTTTTGCCACTTTAACTGAACTAATGATACTGATTTTAATGAGAGAACTTTTTTCTTTGTTTTTCATATTAATCCTGTGTTAATTTATTGTAGTAAATGCTATTCCCAACATTGAATACCATCTGTATGGGCAGTGGAGTTCTTTAATCCATTAGAAAGGTGCAGGAATGAGATTCATTTGTTCTCTGGGGAAGGGCCATATGTAATGAGGATTTAGCATATTACAGTTCCAAGAACTGTGTTTGTATTTTGGAGCTTTTTGTTTTTGTGCAAAACTCTAAATTAAATTTGTGCATATGGTGAAGTTAAGGAGACCAAATGCCCCTCCACCTGTTTTTTGAAACAGAGAAGGTAATGAATGTGTGAATAAACATCTACTAATTTACAGAAATGAGCTTTTTAAAGGGGAGTTTAACATAGAAGAGAAAAATTAGGCAATCGTTTAATCTTTTCAGATCTTAAAATTCCTTGTTGTAGTGGAACCTAGATCAAGGTGTGTAACTATGAATTGGTATTGTTCAGACTAAAATATTTATGTTGTAGTTCTAGTAAAGTCATTTTGTAGCCACATTTCCCCTGCCAAGTACAACACCAGCTGTCTAATGTACATTCATATTAATCTGCTTCTATTAGTAGCACTGTTATTACTCTGTCTAGGAGAGGGCTGCTAAAGGACAAATAATAATAATAAAATATATAGCCCAGTTCCCATCTGCCCCTTTGATTTAATCAGTTCAAGTATGGTACTCGGTACTTACACTCCTTTTGTACAGAAGGGTGGGGAGGAGTGGGAGGTATATTCTCCACTTGGTTACATCTGGGCAAATCTACTGAGTACAGTGAGGTTACATAAGTATAGTTGAGAACAAAACTGGGCCCATAGGGTTCATAGCTTGATTGCTAGCTTAATGGTGATAATCTTGCTTGACTCACAATTTACAGACAGCCTTGGGGTAAAACATACAAGAAAAATATTTAAACTTGCAAAATATTGCTTTTTATTCATCTCATTTTTTGCCAATTTTCCTTTAAATTCAAATTGGTCCCAGTTTGGGACCCAGTGGGGCTTAACTCTTACACAGGCCACAGGGTGGAAGGTACCTTGCCTCATTTGTGCAGTTCATATGGCTAGGGACAGAAGTTACACATAAAACAGTTTAAGTGATCAGAAACTGGTTTAAACCTGTAACAGAACAAAAGGTCTGTGCACATAAGCCAGTTTCAAAATGTCCAAAACTGGTTTAAGATAAACCTGGCTGAATGTGGCATCAGACTTAATTGATTTGGGTCAAACCAGTTTATGGAACTTCTGTTGCAGATGCCTTCCTGGTTTAAATTAAATCAGAATCCCTCAGCATACCAGCAAGCTTTTCAGCCTTGGACTGTGCTGTGCTGTCTGCTCCAGAGAGCAGGGATGATCCTGCCCCTCTGCTCTGTCACCTGGCATGTCCCCGTAAGGTGAAAGGGCAGGGAGGGGTTTTATTCCCCCAACCACCCCTTTCCCCCCAGGGAACTGCAGCTGGGGTCTGCTTGTCAGGGCCATCTCCCCTCACTGCTACAGTGGCAGGGGTTGGGGCATGGCCAAATGCCAGCCAGCATGGCCCTGCCATTTGCATGCCTCACCTGGGGCTGAGGCTGGGCTAGGGGGCTGAGCCAGACCAGCTAACGGGCTTTGCTGAGGGGCTGGCCCAGGATGGGCTGCAGGGGCAGGCCCCTTCCAAGCTAGCTGCAGTTTGGGCTGGGACTGTGGGAGCTGTGCACTGGATTGCTCCCGGCTCCCTGTGCCCAGGCTGGGCTGGGCTGGCCTGGAGCTGCAGCCAGCTGGGAAGGGCTCTGCTCCACGCAGCCTACCTTGGCCCCTCCACACCTGTCCTCAGTAGTACCTGTGGCCGGCCCCACTCAGTCCCCACTGAGGTGCGTGGATAGCGGACCCAGCCCAGGCTGGGCCATGGGGGCAGGGCCCTTCCCAGCCAGCTGCAGCTCTGTGACATCCTGGCCTGGCACGCATGGGTGGTGGCTGGCCAAGCAGTAGCATGGAGGCAATGCCACTGCAGCTGCGGGCAGGCACCTAGCCAGCCAGACTGGCCATGTGGGATGTGCCTGCAGCTGCCTGGGTTGGCATGGAGGTGACGGCAGGCCCAGAGCCCAGCAGCCACCTGCCATGGTGGCTTGCGTGCCTACAGCTGCTGTCACCACCACTGTCACTGCAACCCTGCACGGTACCTGTGATGAGCAAGTATTGTGTAGGGGACTTCGTTGTGGTAGTGGTGGTGGTACAGGCACACAAGCTTCCACAGTGGGAAGCTGCCAGGCTCTGAGCCCACTGGTGCCTCTGAGCCTGGCTGGGCAGCCATGGGGAAGTCCCACAAGGCCAGTCCTGCTGCCAAGGCACCTTTCCGCAGCTGCAGCAGCATTACCTCTATGCTGCTGCCCGTCCACGCTGGGCCAGGCTGTCACAGAGCTGCAGCCAGTTGGGAAGGGCCCTGCCCTGCTCCATGGCCTGGGCTCTGCTATCCACCCACCTCACCTGGGGCTGAGAGGGGCTGGCTGTGAGCACTGCTGAGTGAGGATGCAGAGTGCCCTTCCCAGCCAGCTGTGGCTCCATGACAGCCCATCCTGGCGCATCCTGGCCTGCGTGCAGGGAGCCAGGAACTATCCAGGCACACAGCTCCAGTGGCCCCAGCCTGAGCTGCAGCTGGGCCGGGCTGTCAGGGAGTTGCTGCAGCAGGCAGGGCTTTCCCCCTTCTCCTTCTCCCCTGCCGGGTGGGGTGGGGACTCTCTGTGGTGCTGCCTCAGCAGCTGGGTCAGGCTGTCACAGAGAGCTCTCCCCCTTCAGCTTTTCCCTCGCTGTGGGGACAGGGTGGGAGGTACTCTGTGTGGTGCTGCCTCTGGGGTCAGGGCTGGAGGAGCACAGCACTAGGCTCTTCTGTGGGGTGGGGGGGAAAACTGTACTCCTGGTTCCCTGCACCCAGGCCACACCAGGCTGTCAGAGAGCCACTGTGGTGGGTGGGGATGTGGGGAGGGCATGGATCTGGCCATGCCCCCACTCTTGCTGCTTGGTGCTTGGGGGCCAGGGTCTGGCCATGTTCCCTTCCCCCATCTGAAAAACCTGGCAAGGGATGCTTCCCTCCTCTCTCTCCAGACACACCCTGGCTGGGGTCCCTGCAGGCCAGTGTGGGGATTTAAACCCCTTCCCAATCATACTCAGGCCTGCTGGGGCCTGGCCACATTCCCCCACTAAGCTCAGCTTCCCTTGGCTACTTCAGAAGGGAAGGGAGGGCTTGCTCTAGTGCCCCTGGCTTCTGCCCTGAGCCACTCCAGGTGTGTGCCTGCATTTCTGGAATCAAAGGTAATGTTTGTTCACTTGCAAATCAGTTCCATCTATGCAGGTTAGACTAACCTGCAAAGTTTGAATCCATTCAGGCTCAGGCTTTTTGAATGTCTGTATTTAGCCTATAAGAACCAAGCTCAGCTGCAGTGCCTGTTTTCTACTGTCTTTCCCAGGTGCACATGGCATCAGAAATGGAGGAAGAGAGGATCACCATCACTCCTCATTTCAGAGTGGGTGGAGTGGGAGCTGCATCCAATGCAGGGATATAATAGGGAGCATGCTGTGATGCCTCTGCAGAGCATTCTGCCAGTTAGGGCTTTTCCTGGGCATTATACTTATGCAGTTCTCCCAACATAGGAGGGTGCCTTAGAGATACTTTTGATTCATTGGATGTTCAGAGATTTTTTTAGCAGGTATTTGACTTTTGTGTGTATGTGTATTCAAACACTTTAAGGGTGGAAAAGAGTTTAGCACCCTATACTACCACTCAGAGCAGTATTTCTAATGGACATTACTTATCCAATCTCTGTAGCATCATATATTGCTTCTTACTTCTCTGCGTGACTTGCCTTAGTGACACCTTTTTAAAAAAAGTTTTTCAAGAAATCAGAAAAAATAGATCAGTTTATTCCAGCATTTACTAGCAATAGTATGTAGTATGTAGTGTGAGAGCTGAAAATTATGTCTGTGTAATAAAAATGCTTGCTGAAGGCCCTATGAAGATTAGATCAAGTGTTTTTCTGTATTTGTTTAGATATTAAGCTATATGTTATTGCTAAAAGCCTAATTAAGGTTTAAGATAAAGTAAGGCCTAGTAAATTTAGCAAAGCCTTGAAGTAGTAAGGCCCTGTGGCATAGTTAAAATTAACCTTATCAAAAGGAATGCAAGACTTGTACTGCTATTGGTCACTCTACGGGCAGCTAAAATAAAAAGAACCTTAGTGGCTGTAAGTTATCAGTACCGTTCAGAAGCTATACATGGGCTATACATTTGGAAATCATTCTGAAGGAAGATACAGCTCTGAAAAAGATTAGTTAGCTGTTGACCTGGATCAGTGGGCCCGTGGATCTCGAGGAGCCCAAGGACTGAATACCATGGTCCTTCCCAGTACCTTTCGGACAGCGCCGATCGCTGACTTTGCTGAGCTTTGTGGAAAGAGAAACTTGTTGTACATCAGGCATCAGGGGGGACTGCCAATAAGTTGCAGATGTGAATTATTCTTGTCTGTCATTGTTTGTCTCGTTACTATGTGTAGTTGTGTTTTTGTTAAGTCAATAAACCTTTCTTACCTTTCTACCCCTGACCATACTCTCAATCCCAAATCCTCCACAGGCAGCTGGGACAATGTAGTGTCATCTTGCTTGACCAATCGCATTTCCTTCTATGACCAGGTGACCTGTCACCTGGACAAGGGAGAAGAGACTGATGTCATATATCTTGACTTCAAAAAAGCCTTTGGTCTGGTATCCCATGATCACCTTTTGGCAAAACTGTCCAATTGTGGCCTTGGGTCCACCACAATCCACTGGCTGGAAAATTGGCTCCATGGTTGGACCCAGAGGGTAATAATTGATGGAAGTCAGTCGTCATGGTGCCCTGTGACCAGTGGGGTCCCCCAAGGCTCTGTCCTTGGACCCATATTGTTCAACATCTTCATTAATGATGTGGACATTCGAGTCAGGAGTGGACTGGCCACGTTCGCCAATGACACCAAACTCTGGGGTAAAGCATCCACACCAGAAGACAGGAGGCGATCCAGGCTGACCCGGATAGGCTCAGCAAATGGGCAGACGAGAACATGATGGTGTTTAACACCGAAAAATGCAAGGTTCTCCACCTTGGGAGGAAAAACCTGCAACATCCTTATAGGCTTGGCAGTGCTACGTTGGTTAGCACTACAGAAGAAAAAGACTTGGGGGTCATCATTTACCACAAGATGAGCATGAGCCTGCAATGCGATGCTGCGGCTAGTAAAGCAACCAAAATGCGGCTTGCATCCTTAGATGCTTCTCAAGCAAATCCCAGGATGTCATTCTCCCCTTGTACTCGGCCTTGGTGAGGCCGCAGCTGGAGTATTGCGTCCAGTTTTGGGCTCCACAATTCAAAAAGGATGTGGAGAATCTTGAGAGAGTCCAGAGGAGAGCCACGTGCATGATCAGAGGTCAGGAAAACAGACCTTACGATGACAGACTGAGAGCCATGGGACTCTTTAGCCTGGAAAAGCGCAGGCTCAGGGGTGACCTGATGGCCACCTATAAGTTTATCAGGGGTGACCACCAGTTTCTGGGGAACAATGGTGCACCAGAGCACCCCAAGGGATGACAAGGTCGAACAGTTGTAAACTGCTGCAAGACCATTTCAGGCTGGACATAAGGACAAATTTCTTTATTGTCTGAGCCCCCAAGGTCTGCAACAGCCTGCCATCAGAAGTGAACACCTTCAAGAGCAAATTGGATGCTTATCTTGCTGAGATTCTATGACCCCAGCTGACTTCCTGCCCTTCAGGCAGGGGGCTGGACTCAATGATTTTCCGAGGTCCCTTCCAGCCCTAATGTCTATGAAATCTATGAAAAGTGAAAGACCCATTTGTACCAAGTGCAAACTGGGATTTGAGACCATTCACTTGTTCCCAGGAAAGACTTGAAAGGATTAGTATCAGATACTAGCTAAATATATTAAATTGCTAGTATATACTAGTTTAATGCCTCTTTAGAATTCTAAAGTGCTTTGGTTTAAGTTTCATAGTTCATAGTTGGTAGGGTCGGAAGGGACCTGAGCAGATCAAGTCTGACCCCTGCCATGGGCAGTAAAGAATGCTGGGGTCAAATGACCCCAGCTAGGTGATTATCTAGCCTCCTTTTGAAGACCCCCAGGGTAAGAGCGAGCGCCACTTCCCTTGGAAGTTGGTTCCAGATCCTAGCTGCCCTGACAATGAAGTAGCCCTTCCTGATGTCTAGCCTGAACCTACTCTCAGTCAACTTATGGCCATTATTCCTCGTTACTCCTGGCGGTGCTCAGGGGAACAGAGACTGTCCTGTTCCTCGCTGGTCCCCCTTGGTAAGTTTAGAGATGTGCACCAAATCCCTTCTCAGCCTTCTTTTGTGGAGGCTGAACAGGTTCAGGTCCTGTAGCCTCCCCTCATAGGATTGAGCACCACTTCCCTTGGAAGTTGGTTCCAGCTCCTAGCTGCCCTGACAGTGAAGCAGTGCCTCCTGAGATCTAACCTGAATCTACTCTCAGTCAACTTGTGACCGTTATTCCTTGTTACTTCCCGTAGTGCTTGGGGGAACAGGGACTCTCCCACTGCATGCTGGTCACCCTTTGGCCAGTTTTGTAGATGGCCACCAGATACCCTCTCAGCCTTCTCTTGTGGAGGCTGAACAGGTTCAGGTCCCATAGCCTCCCCTTGTAGGGCCTGTCCTGCTGCCCCCTGATCATGCGAGTGGCCCTCCTCTGGATCCTCTTGATGCTGTCCACATCCCTCCTGAAGTGCAGCGCCCAGAACTGGACACACTACTCCAACTGCAGCCTGACCAATGTTGCATAGAGGGGGAGGATCACCTCCTTGGACCTGCTTGTGATGCATCTGTGGATGCATGACAAGGTGCGGTTGGCCTTCCTGACCCTGTCCTTACATGGTGGCCCATGTTCATCTTGGAATCAATAACTCCAAGATCCTTTTCTGCCTCTGTGCTGATGAGAAGGGAGTTCCCCAGCCTGTAGGTATGTTGCTGGTTCTTCCTCCCCAGGTGCAATACCTTGCACTTGTCAGTATTGAAACCCATCCTGTTGTCATCTGCCCACCCCTGTAACCTGTCCACATCTAGGTGTAGCCTGTCCCTCCCTTCTAGCATGCCCACTTCTCCTAACATCTTAGTGTGTCATCTGCAAATTTGAACAAGGTGCTTTTCATCCAAATCACTAATGAAGATGTTGAACAGTGCAGGCCCAAGGACTGAGCCCTGGAAGACTCCACTGCCCACATCTCTCCAGGCTCAAAATGACCCATCCACCACCACTCTCTGGGTATTGCCCTCCAGCCAATTTGCAACCCATCTGACTGTGTGGGCATTGACAGCACAGTCACCTAATTTTTTAAATAAGAATGGGGTGAGAGACAGTGTCGAAGGCCTTCCTAAAGTACAGAAAGACTATGTCAACCACGACACCTGCATCCAAAGCTTTTGTGACCTGGTCATAGAAGGCCACCAGGTTGTTCTGACAAGCATCTGCCTCTGATGAACCCATGTTGGATTCCCCTAAACATAACCTCCTGCTGGTCCCTCACAGATGTGCTCCTGGATAATTTTCTCAAAGAGCTTCCCCAGGACTGAGGTAAGACTAATAGGCCTGCAGTTTCCTGGGTCCTCCTTCCTACTTTTTTTGACAAGGGGGACCACATTGGCCTTTTTCCAGTCCTCTGGCACCTCACCAGAGCACCATGAGTGCTTGTAAAGCTGTGCCAGGGGTCCCGAAATGACCTCTACTAATTCCCTCAGCACTCTGGGGCGGAGATCTTCAGGACCTGCTGACTTGAACATATCTAGTCCCACCAGAAGTTCCCTGACTAGGTCCTCTCTGACCCTGGGCCTGGCTGTGCCTCCCCTGGGTCCGTCGAGGATTCCAGTGGTGGGGATGACCTGGTCCCTGCTCAGAAAAATGGAGACAAAGAAATTGTTAAAGAGGTTAGTTTTGTCATCTGGTGTGACCACCAGTTTACCTAGCGTGTCCTGCAGAGGCCCCGGTACCTTCTTTTTACCCCCTATGTATTTAAAAAAGGACTTTTAAAACTTGTACAGTCTAAAGAGCTGATTCCCCCCCCAAAAAAACTCCAAAACTACCAAGTGTCTAAACTCCAGACTTTAAATTAAAGATATAAAGCAGTGTTCTTTAACTTTCTAGGCCAGCTGGCCAAATGAGATGTGTAATGCTGGTTTGTTAGCTGGATCTTGCTGCAGAGTGGGCTCTTATGTGCCGTGCAAGGCTCCATGCAAGCTAGATCTGGTCCTGTGCCCCAGTATGACCTGGTGTACAGGAGCATGTCATCCAGCCTGTGAGGTTCCTCATGGGTCAGGAAATGTAACTTCAAAGGAGCAGTGGTATTATTAATTGTTGCAGCTTCCAGAGCTGTAAGTTAACTTTGACACTACTTCCCTACCACCAAATATGTAGACCTGTGGGGAGCCCACAGGTGGGATGTCATGGTGCCATGGGCTACATTTGGTCTGTACATTGGAAGGTGGGTGCTGTTGATCTAAAATGTGTAGGGTAAGTGAAGAGCTGATCCTTCCCCAGAATGGAAATTAAGGGAATTCAGCACTCCTCTGGATTGGGCCCTTAAAAATATTTCTACTTATGAGATATCTAATCTATCTTTGAAATTGAAAGGACTCAGTAAACTAATGGGGAAATAAAGTAATCCTTAGCAAGGACTGAACCTATGATACTTATCATTCATGTTTTGTATTTACAACTTAAATATATTCTGTTTCAACATATTCTTAGCATCTAGCCAGCATATGAAGGAACATAAGCTCTAAAATGATAGCCTGTCTTTCACAGCAAACTACTACATTGAGACTAACATGGAGCAAATTAGTTTTGATGATGTTTTATGGCTGGGTTCATGGTAATTATAGCAATATTTTAGTTATTAACTCTATATTGCTAACTTTTCCAATAAAAAAATAAGGCTTTTTCAGTATAAAATAAGCACACCCCACATCTGAGATTTTCTGTTAGAATAAATTGCCACAAAGTTATATTTTGTTAAAATGCCTTTGTCTAGGAAAAGAATCATAGAATCATAGGAAGTTAGGGTTGGAAGAGACCTTAGGAGTCATCTAGTCCAACCCCCTACTCAAAGCAGGACCATCCCCAACTAGATCATCCCAGCCAAGGCTTTGTTGAGCCGGGTTTTGAAAACCTTCAAGGATGGAACTTGCACCACCTCTCTGGGTAACCTGTTCCAGTGTTATACTACCCTCCTAGGGAGAAAATTCTTCCCAATATCTAACCTAAACTTTCCTTGCTGCAAATTGAGACTATTGCTCCTTGTTCTGTCATCTGCCACCACTGAGAACAGTCTAGCTCCATCTTCTTTCTAACCCCCCTTTAGGTAGTTGAAGGCTGCTGTTAAGTCCCCTCCCAGTCTCCTTTTCTTTAGACTAAATAAGCCCAGTTCCCTAAGGCTTTCCTCATAAGTCATGTCCCCCAACCCCCTCACCATTTTTGTCGCCCTTTGCTGGAATTTCTAATTTGTCCACATCCTTTCTGTAGTAGGGGGCCCAAAACTGAACACAGTACTCCAGATGTGGTCTCACCACTGCTGAATAGAGGGGAATGGTCACTTCCCTTGACCTACTGGCAACACTCCTACCAATGCAGCCCAGTATGCTGTTAGCCTTTTTGGCAACAAGGGCACACTGCTGGCTCATATTCAGCAGAAATACTGCTAAAGGGCACCCAGAAGGACCTGTGACATGCAATAAATTCATATACATTATTGCTCTGAAAAGAACAGATTCAACTGCAGTGTGGGGAATAGTTGCATTCTGTAGCGGGCAGCTGCCCTGAGCAGAGAGCCACTGCCTCTAGATAAACCTCCAAAGCTAGAGGCATGCATCAACATGGTGGTGGAGACCCACAACGCTTTAGCATCTGAGGCACACAGCTCCTAAACTTCAGGTTCCTTTCTCTTGTTTTAGATAAAAATGACGTTAGGCCAAGAAAAAGAGGCTGCTGTGTGTTGCTGGAGTATTGTCAATTTAAAACCTGCACACTAGTAAAGCCTGTAAGTGGAGCATTTCTTCTGACAGCCTGTTGCTTCAGATTTCTGTGTTCTGTCTCAAATGTCAGTGATAAACTTCTGTGTTTTTATGAGATTCAGGACCATAAAGGATTTTGATAGATGAACTATGAAGCAAGGTAAAAGGAATTTAATATGCACAATTTAGCAAAAAGCATTAATGCTTTGCTCATATTATGGTGGTATATGTGATGATTTCTGCATCCTGAAATGAGAAGCATTTAAAAGCAGAACACATGAGACTAGAGTGTAAAGGACCAGTATGTGATTGGGGAGTTTTCCAGGCCTTTGTCTCTGACTGCACCCTGTTAGCTAGCTGGTTTGGGTTGGGGGGAGGTAAATATGTTAAAAAAGATGGATTTTCTTTATACATAGGTGCTCATACATAGGCCGTGAGTTTTCAATTATTTTTATGTGTTCACAGCTTTAATATGAAATCAACGTTTTTCCTGCTTAGGAACTTGAGACCAGAACTTAGTGCCTGAGTGTGATCCTATTCCATTCCATTCGAGTCCTGAAAACCCAGAATGTGTCAGTTCTTATTAACATGCTGTCATCTTAGTATTAATATTAAGTAATAAAAAGGTGACAAGAATTCAGAGAACCCACCTACCTTTAGTATTAATTTTTCAGGAATTCAGCCATGGTGGAATAGGATTATATTTAGGTGTCTAAGTCAGTGTAAGCATATATTAGATGAAGCTGGTATTGCAGGGTTATTTTGTAATATGCTGTGTATCTAGGAAGGTCCAAAGTGTTGTAAGTACCTTATTGGCAAATAGAGCTGTGACTGACAAAAAATGACAATTCCAGTATTGAAGGCCTGATCCTCAGAAATAGGCATTCAGACCACCTTGACCATATTGGCTCCGTTGTCGGTGACCATGAACCCGTGGGTGACATGAACCCTGTCCAACAAACCATCCCTGCACCAAGTGGCCCCCATGATCTCTGTTGCCAGTGGGACTCATCCATCACCTTGGCTTGAAGGAGAGCCCATCAGCAGCCTGACCGGTTGCACCAGTGTCCTGTGAGGGAGAGGTAGGCATGATCTCCACCCTGGCTGTTCCTGATGTCCGAGGTGAAGCGTAAGGCCACCTGTGGACCTCTCTTGTGAAGCTCCTCCCTCAAGTACTCCCTGCATGCCTCATACAGGGAGAGTACCACCATCCTGCTGAAGGTGGTGCATTCGGGCACTTGGTAGGATGGGACCACAAGTGCCAAGAACCCTGGCCAGTCGCTTGAACCCTGGCCGATCAACTAATGAGAAGGGCTGGCCATCGACAGCAAGGATCTCCCCAATGATCTTGCTTGCCCCTGCAACGCACCCTCCTTTCTGTCTGCCTTTCCCCCACTGTTCCAGAGTGGCCTGCATCTCTTTGGGGGATGGGGGATTTGGAGTGAGAGGGGCACTTCCCTTTGGGCATGCTCCTGCTGGTGCCAGGCTGAGGAGGAGCAAGGGCAAGGTTGTGGTGCCTGCGGAGATGCATCAGAATCCCCATGGTGCTCATGTGTTTTGTTCCCTTGCCCTGGCTGGTTTTGGCTTGGCATAGCAGGCAGATAGTGTCTGTGAGATCATCTGCCAGCTCAGAATGATCCCAGACCATGCTACCCACTCACTTCTGGGGTGAGGGTGCATGTGCGAAAGCTGCCTTTTCCCCCTTCTCAGCAGGCAGAGGCACAGCAACAGGAGGAGTGGACCCAGCTGATCCACTTGCCTCTACAACCTCTACCTCAGCCTCCTCTGAAGTGCCTTCCAGGGAAAGAGACCTGGCTCTAGGGGAAACCTGAGCGGTGTGGAGCACAAACTCAGATGATTTTCCCTAATTCCCCAGAATTTCCCTTGCTAGGGCACTGAGATTCAGATCCATCTTGGGCTAGGACACTGAGATCCAGATCCAGCACTAGCTTAGATTGGGCTTGCCAGTTTTTCGCCAAATTAAAACTTCCACATGCCTACACAATTGGGCATTTAGATCAACCTAACCCTTCAGATGGTTGATCTCAATGTAATGCTTGTAGGTACCCAAGGCATCTTTTTATATCAGGCTGGTTAGTAAGCTTGCTGTGCTTTGAAGTGCATACATTGTCTGACGTCTTTAGTAGAAGCTTGCTCTGAACTAATACTCAGGTGCATAACAGTGAGTTTTATTTGCATTAATAAGACTACTTTGGGACTGTGACTTCTTATATTTATTTTGGTCAACAGATGGCTAATTTATGCTGAGATAATATATAAACAAAATAAATAAGCATTTTTCTCTGAGTGACTAAGTGTTTCTGCAGGGGATGAATGAACTGATTCTTATAAACTAATTAACTCAAATATAGGCCTAACCATTAATTTATTTAAGAATCCCCACTTTCTGCCTGCTATCTTTCCTTCTCTCTCTTTCCAAATCTAGCCCTGTGACTCATTTCTTTTACCCAGGCCAGCATCTAAATCCCTCATACCTATTACAAGTCTGTGGTGACTTACTGCAACTCACTGAAAGAATTGCATACAGCATTTATTCATACCTGGAGCTCAGTAACTACTAGTGAATCCAAACATGGTATGCATCAATGTAACATTCAGCCATCCATTGCCCAAGCTTCTTATCACGTGGACACTTATTTGGCCTGATACTAGTTAAGATAAAATCCAGGAGAGTTTTGCCATACACTTAAGAGTTCAGAGTCAAGATTTTTATCGTTGAATAAAATCTTGGTGCATTTCTGAAATTTTTGATGTACAAGTGTATCATGGGAATGAACCTATTGTCCTTACTTGTGTCATTGATTCCAGTAATTTCATGGACCACAGGATCATAGCAAAGTAGGGCTAGATAGACATTGTGTAAGTCCCAGGTCCTGTCCTTTTTAAGCTTAACATTTTCTGTTTAGAAAAGTTAAAAAAAAAGAGATCCATTCTAATTATTGCTTTTTTCCTTTATGGATTAAAGAAGTGTTTTTGCATCATTCCCTGCAGTTGTAAAATAATAAAAATGAGACATTTATAGAAGCGTCCCATTTGAACAATGGAAAGGAGTTATGTAATGTAGCTTTTTTTTAAGTTTCAGTTTGTGTTTTGTAGTTACTGTGGATGCTTTGATGTATTTACATCTATTGAACAAGCAAGACATTTACTACTTATTACATAGAAGTAGAATTAGAAGTGAGGAGATGCTGTCACTTCCTCTATCTTGTCAAGTTGGGGTCATGGCTAAGGGTGAAGATGCATCAGGCCACAGTTGAATGTATTAAATATGTTCAAAGGATTCCTTCCTGCTTGAGGAAACTTGGCTTATAGGGTGCTTTACATGTGACAATGTTACAATGTACACATGAAGAACATTTCCTTTGTGACACTTAATGGCGTCACATATTACACATATGTGAGTTTTGAGGGTTTTAAATGAGTTTGCATCATTGCAAACTAAACTACATACCAATGTAGGTTAGTTTGCAACAATACATTGCAGCTATTTGTCATCTCACTCCCCAGCCATGGGGGAGGCAGGCAGGCTCCACAGAAAAAAAGGATCAGGGTCCTTGCTATTTCTTCAGCAGGAGTCTACTGAAGGCAGAAGTAGTGAGGGGCCTGATAATTTTTTTTTTTTCGTCTGGCAGAGCCTGCCTGCCTCTCCTGGAGCCAGGGGGCAAGCTGCCGGTGGGCTGAGCAGCCCCTGAGCTGTGGAGGACCTGGTTCTTCTCTCTGCAGTGGTGGTGCCTCTCAAGGCTGCCCAGGCAGAGTGCTAGTGGGCCAGGTGCTGCCCCAGCTTGGAGGCAGACCCCGGCCCAATTCAACTCTTCCCTGAGGGGGTAGGGAGCTCTACCACTGCAGGGGGAAGAACCATCCCTCCCCCATTCCCCACCCCACCTGCAGATCAGGGGCCATTCAGCCTGTGGGAATGCTCCACCTAAAAAAAAATAATAAGGATTAGACCCCTCACCATAACGTAACAGAAAAATAAACCCCCTAAATTGAAATGGTGGCTTTCAATTGAAAACCCACCATTTCAGTTTAGGGGGTATAGAAGATTAAACCCCTGTCATGTGTACAAGTGCCCATAGTCTATATCATGCCTTCTCAGCGGTGGAGCAGAATAGTGTTTTGGACAGAGCTTGTGGGGAAAAGCAGACTGCTTTTGGCTTAGGGCAGAAGTTCTGAAATTTTTCACACTGATATCTATCTACATGTAGTGACCAGATCCTTCAGAATCTCTCTCAGCTTTACTAGCACAACAAAGGTGGGTGCTCTTGGCACTGCAGACTGTCTGCAAACTAATCAACTTCAGGAGAGCGCCAGGGACAAGGTGGCCAGTTAGCCAGTACTCAGACAAAAGATTTGCCCAAGTTAGGCTGGTCTGAACTTTCCCAGTTGAGCTTGGACCTCCAGAAATGTACTTGTCCCCTCTCTTGAGGTTCACAGTTCACAGGCTTACCTGTAGCCTAGAGCATTTTGAATCTTTGACTTGAATAATATGTTATTGCCCACATTGTGTTTGCTGCTATGTTCAAATTTCTTCATAAAAATAATTTGTCAGTCTGGTTTCAGACTGTTTGCTTGTTTTCCCTTTCATTCTTTCATGCACCAATATTGATGCACAGTGTAGAAACTTTTCTCTTCCGTTCCTGTCTGTCATTTGGGGCTGCTTACATCTGTTCTGCAGTGCTGAGATTAACTGTTCTATCCTCTTTGCTAAGGATGCCCCTTGGAATAATGAGTATTAAGTTGCCTAAACTTATTAAATGTGTTTGTTTAATAAATATACCATCTTTGCTGACTATAATGATATGACGGTGAGTTTTGGCAGTTGGCCATGTATGTGAATGATTGCGTCTTTCTACACATGATAAAAGATTTGCTAACTGTGCTGCCTGGGGAAAAGGTCTGTTAGTCTGCAGAGAGGTCATTACCCATGTTAGTTTGAAATTGGGCAGAAGGCAAGGTAGTTTTGCACCTATAAGCTAAATCAGCAATGCATAAAATTTCAGAGGCAGCAGCTTACTTCTTAGTATCTGATAAAGTAAGTCCTGCATATGAAAGCTTACACACCTATGATTTTGTTAGTCCAGGGGTGTCAAAGACACAGTGTTTGGGCTGAATCTGGCCTGTGGAGCCCTATCATCCAGCCCCAGTGCTGCCTGTGGGTCTCAGACTGGTCCTGTATGCTGCAAGAAGCATGCTGTGGCCCCAGCCATGTGCACTACATGTGATGTGATAAGCCCATCTGGAATGGGCTGTGTATGGAACATGGATCAGATATGGGGCACGTGTGCTGCATGCAGCACTTGCATTGGACTCAACCTGCACACTAGATTTTGAGCTGGTTAGGATTGAGCTCCCAGACTAGCTGTGTATGCCAGATCCAGCATGAAAAGCCAGTCTGGTATATGTGGGGCTGGGCCTGGAGCTGGAGCTGGCACTACTGCTTTGCATGCGGTGTTCTGGGCTGGTTCAGGGCCTGTGCTGTATGCGGTGCTGCCACCACTCCCTATACGCTGGATCCAGGGTCAGGCCAGTCAGGCCAGTCCAGTGCAGCGCACACCCTGAACTGGTTCCACATGCCATGTCATGTGTAGTGTGTGCTCCAGGTCTGCCCTAGGCCCCCCTACATGGGACCAGGGCCAGCACCTCCTGCGTGCAGTGGTGGGAATGAAGCCAGCATGCGTACTACAAGCAGCCCACAGAGCTGATCCAGGGCATGCGCTGTATACAGCACCTTCTCTGGGCCAGCTGTGTATGCTGGTTCTGACTCAGAGGCTGGTCTTGGGGCCATTGAGGATGGATGAGTTTGATACCTCTGAGTTACTCTATAAGGTGCAAATCTACTCTGCTTTCTGAAGGCTGGTTTGCAGCCATACATGCTACCCTGGGATGTGATCTCCTCAGATCTCATAAATTAAGTAGTTGTGACCTGGAAAATTTCTGAAGGATAGAAATGCTCAGTGTACTTCAGGAACTTTTTTAATGTGAAATATTTTTTCCCTGCTGACTAGTGTGGAACTAGTTTCTTAGCAAGCTATCAGGTAGCAGTTGACTGCTGAAGGTGCTTCTTTTTGGGTGAGAGATTAAAACTGAGGTCTTGATCGTATGAGGGCATTAAAAGACACCTCCCCCCCAACCTCAGCAAAAGTAGTTGTGTTTGTTTGAGACTAGCTTGACCAAATGCCAATATTGGCAATTCCAATCTGTCTGTTAAAACAGGGCTAAATCTATTTTATCTCAGTCTGACTGGGCTCTAGGTATAGATACAAGCATATCTGACAGATTTTACAGACCACACAGCAAGAAGGTTAAATGCCACTATTTGCTATTGACCTTAGAGAAAATAGTACAGATGTCTTGAGTACAGAATCAAATACTTTTTGTGGAATATAAATATTGTGTGTGTGTGTATATAATCTCTATACAATCTAAATATAATCTAAATATTATCTCTATATAATTCTAATTACATATGTAATTTACTATAGTTACTAATGTAACTTCTTAGCTGAATGTATTCATTTTGTATAGTGGTGTACGCTGGTTGTTTTTTCTTAGAACCTCTTGGGCCATATATTTGTCAGTTCTAACTAACTTGCTAGAATTTATAATCATGTCTGTTTATAGTCTGTATTTGTATGTAGAGAACAGGAAATTATTGTATGTATCTAACTACCCTGCCTACTTCTCACACATGAAGTTTTGTGATTTCACTTTCAAACTATAGGGCAGCTAAGCAGCTGTTTGGGTCTGAGTTTTCAAAAGGGCTGGCGACCTATAAATGCATTTGAGGTCAGCAATTCTGGAAGTCAGGTTAGAACACAGTCAGTTAGATAAAGTAGAACAAGGCAATGAAATGTGGGAGATCTGTTCCCATCTGTTGCCTTGCTTTATGTGAATTGGAGAAACTATTCAACCCATTAGGCTAAGTACAGACCGTCAACAAGCCTGAGGCAGAACCGATTCAATCTAGGCTGCTTCCTCTAAGCTGCATAGGTTGAACTGATAACCAATTGAACTGACATTCAGTTTTCAATTGGGAAAGCCAGAGGGAAGCCTGTACTGACCTGGGCCAGTAGGCAGAGGACACTAAAGCATGTCTCCCAGCCTGCTGGCCATTGCCAGCTCAGCCAAGTGTCCCTGATTGCCTCCCCAGTACATGCCCCCAACCCCTTGTTGTCCCCCCACAGGGGGTTAAGGAGCCTCTCGTTTGGGTGCTGGCCCACATTGGGGGATCCTCCCCCTCAGGAGGTTTCCCCCACCCAGGCAGCCCTGGGGAGCTGAGGGCAACTCCCTTCTTCCCCCTTTCCAGCTGCTGGTTGCTGGAGCCACTGTCACAGGAGGGAAGGAGAAGGAGTCCTCAGGGTCAGGTGCCCGCCCCTGCAGCCCAGCATGGGGGCACTGGGGAGCATCTGCAGTTGGTGTGTGGATGGATTGAATAGTAAAGAAGGCAAAGGCTGGTCTGCATGTAAGAAAGCCAGTCAGTGAAGATGTAAATTGAGGAGTCACTGGGTAGGAGACAGGTTTGGGGGAGGGGTGGGAGGAAGAAGGGGAATGAATGTAGCTGCTAAATAGTGAAGAATTTTTCCAACTATTTGAGTTGGTCAGTTCTAGGTATGCCACTGTAACCTCACATCACTGGGAGATTTGAGGGTGCTTCTCCTGTGAATTTTTAAAAGCCAAATAACTAGAATGTCCTTGAGCAATAGCTCTCTTCATTAAACTGGTCTCAAATAAAGATTAAGGACCAGACTGGATTTAAGTTACATCAGAGTGAGCACATCTGTACAAGATACTTAATTTCTCATTAGCATAGTTTATGGCGAAGTAAGCATGTGTGTATAAACATGCACATCCTTACTTCACATTAAACCTCCCTAATACCAAGTAAATTTGTTACCTACAAATGCAAGTAGCAAATTTGCCTGGCATTAGTAACGGCACTGTAGTGCTTGTGAAGATGCCTGACTGGGAGAAAAATCTGTTCCTGGTCAGCCTTCCACCAGGGGATGGGAGATTGCTCCCTACCCCTAGGATCTGCCTTCTGCCAGGACGGGCTCCCCCGACTATGTCCCCCTGCTCTGGCAGCAGGGAGTTTCAAGCTCCCCATTCCGAGATCTCTTTTGGGGAGCAAGAGCTGGAAGATCCTTATCTCCCAGCCTCCACTCTGCCATCATGATGAGGGAGTGGGGGTCTGGGAGACCCTTATCTCCCAACCTGAGCCCCACAGTTGTGGGAAAGGAGCTGGTAGACGCATATCTCTCAGCAGTGGCTCTGCAACCACAGGTGCTGGCAGACCCTTATCTCCCAAAGCTGGCTCCACAACACAGAGCCAGCACTGGGAGACAAGGGTCTTGTGGGTCTTGTGGAACTGGAGCTGGGAACTCCGTGCTGGTTGGGGCAGGGGGGCCTCTGTTCCCCACCCTGCTCCGTGAGCACAGAGCTTAGGGAGAACAGGTTGGGGAGCTTGTTCCCTCCCAGCTCTGCACCTCCGGTGTCGATTCCGTGGTCTCCAGGCCACTGCTGAGAGATACTTATCTCCCAGAGTCCTATAACTGTGGGGCTCAGGCTGGGAGATAAGGATCTCCCAACCTGGGACCCATGACCACGGAGCTTGGGCTGGGAGGCAAGCATCTCCCAGCAGTGTCCTTGAGTTTGTAGAGCTGGTGCTGGGAGCTCCCTGCTGGCGGGGGCCGGGGAGATTGTTCTCCACCCAGCTCTGCAAGCATGGAGCAGGAGAGGGGAACAAGCTCCCCAGTTTCCTCCAGTTTTGCACTCTTGAAGCTAGGCAGGGAACAAGCTTCCCAGCCCCTGTCCTGTGTGCCCAGGTGGGGATAATGTCCCCTTGCCCTGGCAGCAGGGAGCTTCTAGCCTTTAGTCCCCAGTTGCAATCATGAAGCAGGGCTTGTTCCCGGTCTGTGCTCTGAAATTGTGGAGCTGGGGGTGGGAACAAGCTCCGCAGCCCCAACTCCACAATCATATTATGAAGTTGCTTGCCCACCTTGAAGTTAGCTGGGACCTGCCCCTGACTGAGATAGTTCCCAGTCAGCCTCAGACTGCGTGGGGAAGCACATGCAGCCTGGAGGTGGCTGGGGACTGTCCCATTTTCAGCAGTCCCCAGCCAGCTGTGGGCTGCACATGCATACTTCCCCATGCAGCCTGGGGCTGGCCAGGAACTATGCTGGTCAGGGGCTGGTCCCAGCTCCAATCAAGTGATTGAGACATGAGGTTTGGAAAGAGCTGCAGGGGTGGTGTAGGTCCCAGCCTCCTACCCTGATCTGCCAGTGGGGCAGCTAGCAGCAAGATCAGGACAGGAGGCTGGGATCTACCTCTCCCCTGTAGCTCTTTCCAAGCCCTGTGGCCCTGATTGGGGAGCCAGGGCCAGGAGCTTCCTGCTGCTGGAGCAGGGAGACTTTGTTTCCCACCACAGCAGAAGGCAGCCCCCCACCAGGCTAGGAGACAGTTGTCTTTTGGCCTGGTGCTCCCTGCCAGTCCCTGAGTTAGCACCCAGGGGGAGTCTGGAGCTCCCCTGGATGTGACAGAGGCACATTGCAGGGCTGCCTTTCTCTGACCAGCTGTGTAGCTTCCTGCTGGAGTATGTATTATACCAGGGCAAGCAAAATATGGATTGTGGGCCACATTCAGCCTGCCAGGGAATTCCATCCAAACCATGGGGCTCCTCTGTAAGCCCTGGCACTTGCTGTCCCTTTACAAGCTAGTGAATTCCTGCAGGAAGTCTGTCTCTAGTTGCAACCACCCCCCACCCCAGCCCCAAGCTAGGGGGTGCCAGAGATGGGAAGCCTCTGCCTAGAAGAGGCTTTTTTTGGTGATCCCGCTGCTGTTTCCAGCCTCCCTGTCTGTGAGCTTGGAAATGCAGGTAAAGGCCCCACTGGGCCAGGGTCAGGGCCTCCTATTAAGGGAAAGAGGTGGGAGGACAGGAAACTGTGCGCTATGGGCCAGACTGGGCTGGCTTGGCATGCTGCTTCCACTTGCAGCCAGGGACTCAGGTGGGAACTGCATATTATGGGACAGGGTGGGGATGGCCCCACAACCTGCCACCATGTGCAGCTGGGAGCTGGGGTGGGAGCTCAGGAGTTGTGTGTTATGGGGTAGGTGGGGCTGGTCCTGCACTCTATCACGTATAGCTGGGGACTCAGGCAGGAGAGCTATTGGGTCAGGTGGGGCTGGCCCCGCATGTTGCTGCCACCTGTGGCTGTGGACTGGGTTGGGAGCATGGGGAGCTGTGTGCTATGGGGCAGGGTGGGGCAAGCCCTGGTTGCTGTAACCACATGCAGATCCAGGGACTGGCATGCTCCAGGGACACCAAGGAACCCTCCTCCACAAACACCCCCCCCCCAAACACCCCCATACCCTCCCACAGTCCCCACTCCAACCATATACTCCCATACCCCCAAAAGTTCCCCCACATGCCCCATTCATCAGACCCACACCCCCCACATCTCAGCATACACACACACTCGCTCCCCAACCACACAGCCCGTGCATACATCTCTTTACCCCCTCACACAGTATACAAGAGTAAGACTGCATTTTGAGCTATTATGCAATTGCCTCTAGATACACTATGCAAACACATGTAACTCAGGGGAAATTAATTTTTTTCAGTTAAATTAAAATAAGTTGTAGTAGATGTTGGATTTGTTTAGTATATGATTTATTTTTTTTCTGGTTTCAAGGTGGCAGCACTCTTCCTCCCAAAAGGAGTACTTCCGGGGCCAAGGGAGGGACTTCTGGTAGCAAAGGTCAGGAGTTAGGGATGGGACTTCCAGTCCCAAAATAGCATCAAGGGGTGGAGCTACCCTTGCAGCCCTCAACATCTCACCAAAACTCATTAAGCAGCCCTCCAGCTGAAATAATTGCCTACCCCTGCATTACACTGTCTGGCAAACTAGGAAAGCTGCCTTACTACAGAGCCTGCATCTTCAGGAACTTCAGATAGTTGAACACCTGTGATATGGAATAAAGTTATGTTTGTTCTGCTTTGATTTTATATTATCAGTGCTCAGAGTGGAGCAGTGATCCATATACCCCAATGGCAAACCAATCAGAGATTTAATAGTGAAGGAAATCTGAGGAGGAGGGGAATCACCAGTCTTTTCTAAATATTCACTACTGGGCTGATGAGTCACATAAATGAGGCTCTGTGGTCTTCAGGGCAAAAAGCATCAGTCTGAGTCTTTTTCTTTCACAGGTGTAAATAATGACCATTGGTGTTGGTGAGAGAAGATTCAGGCTTCTGCTTTCACAAAGCCCAGTAAATACCCTTTCTCTATTCTCCTTCTACTCTCTGGCTGCGTACTGTAAAGCCAGAGGGCTTCTGGTATGGTAGCAAGTCAACCTTCCCTTCCTGTGAGACTGGGCCCAGAGTGCTATCAGCCTGGGCTAGCCCAGGATTGCGTTCCAGATTCTGAGCCTGACTCTAATCTCTTTTTCTGGTTTAGATTAGGGGTAATGCGATTGAAATAGAGATATAAGAGTGTAAACCTGAAGCTCAGAATCCAATACCCTGTTGTAATGTATCAGGTTAGTCCAGTGATCCTCAACCAGAATGGGTTGTGGCACCCTGGGATATCTTGATATCTTTTCAGGGCTGCTGCTCGGCACTGTGAAATGTTAGCACTGCTAGTTGTGCAAACATGATTTGCAAGATAAACTCTGAAATTTCAAATAGGAATGCATAATGTTGAAGACATTCTGTCCTGCTATGAGCTCTCTTTGCAACACAAAGATTGCTCCTTTATTTTTCCATAGTCAAAAACTAGTGAAAACCAAGAGCTGGCATTTTCTCTGGGGTGCCTAAAGTCTAATTAGGGTTGGTGCAGGTCTCAAATGGTTGAGAACCACCAAACTAGCTCTTTACAGCAAGTATAGTAGAAAAAGATCAATTATTCATGTTCCCTTGATTTTCATAGGAATTCATCAGCAAAGGACCAAAACAGTTTGGACAGACAAATAATAAGACTTTCATTTACATTCTGATCCCAAAGTAGGAAAGTCCATAATACCTGTTGGTGCTGGTGTTCAAATTTTCAGTACATTATTTTCTTTGTAAATGATTGCTGGGCATTCAGTTTTTTAAGCAGTTTGTTGTGGATACAGAGTTCAGGGTGAATAGAGATTTAGGTATGTGAAGGAAATTGAAAATGGCCTTTTGAAAACTTGGCTATTGGTATCCGTCTGAATGAAAACTTTACAGTTGTTTTAAAATGGCAAGTAATGTATTTTGTCAAATATTTAAGGGTTCCTTTGTCTCTTGTGACTATTTGGTTATGTAGCGGGGCACACAATTTTCTAGAAATAAGTGTGCACTATTTGTTTTTATGAAGCATATCTAGTTTTCAGTCTTTTCACAGAGAGGTAAGACCATAAAAAAGCAGAGCCTGATTGTGAAAAGATGAAGAATTATTTGCTGAATATTGCAGTATTTGTTTATCAAAACCACAAGCATGTACAGGTTGTTTTATGCTTACTGAATTTATATTTGCAGCATCCCATGTTGACTGGGATGTCTTCAGCCTGTAACCAATTCAACCATTCAAATCTCACCTCAAAAACGTTGAATCTGGCTGTCTGATAGCAGCTGCCCTGTGACAGTGCAGATTCAAAAGAAAGGGGTAGATGCAAGGTATGAGCAAAGAGCTCTCTCATGTTATAACTGCAATGTAATGGGGGATCTCACTCCAAGGGTAAGATTTGTAAATAATACAGGTTTCACTTTGGTAGCTGATGGTTGTCTCTTTCAATACTTCCAGTGAGCACTTAGTACAGTGTCCAGTGCAGTAGGGCCCCAGCCTGGTGGAGGCTTCCGGGGTATCACAGTAACCATGCAATATATACATAACATGGAATAATTAATGTTATGTTCAAGCAGATAGAACAAAAAAAATGTCCATTGCTAATTTCAAAAGGATTGTCTTAAATTGACTTGCACCATAGCTGAAAACTACAGACTACTGGTTGCTATCATGAAAATTAATAGAGATTTAAAGAAACTTATTATTTGTTAACTTCATAGGGGAGCAATCTGGCCCGAGAAGCTACTAAGGATGTATTGGACAGAAGTTATTAGTTTTATAATAATTAGATTTAGGTTATAATTTTATAATGACAGTTATTTTAATTGGTTTAGCTGCAGTATTTTTGTTTACTTATTATCTTTCATTTATGTGAATTGCCTTGTTATTCATACTTACTCAGTGAATGATTTCTAAGAACATATTTCAGCCTTTGTGTGTGGGCTGTTCACAATGCCAGTTGGATTGCACGTTCACTATTACTAATTTGTTAATCACTTAAGTAATTTTGTACTTTTCTGTCCCCCTCAATTGATGAACCAAGGTCCCACCAGTTACTTTCAGATGGGCTTTATAACAACTTCCATTGTGAAAATGTCAGAACACCTGCTTGAGATATTAGTCCATCTTTAATAAAGATTTCATGAAATTTGAAAAAGTGTAAATTATTGGCTTGTGTTTGTGGACTTGTAAATATGGTTGAGTAAATCTAATTTAAGAGGTTTATGGCAAGAGTGCACAAAGGATTGGAAGAATGGTTGCCAAATAAAGAAATAAAAATAAATATAAAATATGAACTGTAGTTATTGAAAAAGGTCCTACCCAGATGAGGTTCACAGATTCCCTCAGGACTGTTAGGTCTTTGTTGTTTTGTTACATAATAGTAAAAGGACAGGGATAGCAATCAACAATTTGATGACACTGGTAAGCTGCATTATGCTGTAGATAGTAGTGCCATTCTACAGGATTTAGATAAAATGTGCTCTTTGGAGGCAAAGCAGTAAATAGCATTTAATGGGAATGCTGTAAGGGCAAAGTTGTAGTACACTAGGACTAAAGAAATAGCTGCAAAACCATGTGATAGGTCACATTTAAGAAGAATTGAAAAAAGGTTCTTTATAAAGTGAATATGTTTATTGCAGCAGCAACCAAAATATCTTGGATTGCTTAGAATAGGACTTTATCTCCTAGTATCCTCCAGTCAAAGAAAAGGAAGCTTTGCTTTGCTCATTTATTTACAAAATTTTTCAGTCTTTGTCATTGTAGATGCCAAAATTATAATAGCAGAAATGAGCATCAAGATAAAACTTTCCATAAGATGCACCATATATTAATACAGGAAATAATTTGTGTTACCACTGGGCATGTCTACATGTGCATTTACACTGGCTTAAATTTACTGTGCATTAAGCTACTGCTCAGTAAGTGGGAATAGGCTGGTGTCTACACATGCAGGTGTTAAAGCGCATTAACATTATGTGTGGACTGACTTGGGAGTAACTGTAGTCTAAAGTTAGTCTCAAGTCAGTCCACACACACAGTGCTACTGTGCAGTAAAGTGTCTACACATATGTTACTGCACAGGGTGTAAATTGGGTGTAAATTTGATACCTGCATGATGTAAGTATTAAATTTACGCTCAAGCTGGCATAAGTCACCATATTTACTGCACAGTATGGGCATGCATGTGTACATGTGCACCTGTATCGTGCAGTAGTTTCAGTTACTGCACAGTAAATGCACATGTGTAGATGTGACCACTGTTACTTTTATGAGGAGACTTTTGGTGGTTTTATGGATTCTTTTTCTTTAGTCTGAAATTTTGACAAAAATGCCATCCAGGTATTTTGGGGTTGAAAAAGTAATACAAATCACATTGGTCCAATGCTTAAAAGCAAGATCCCTGGAAAAATGTTCATATAAGTACAGGGCACTATTTTGGGACTTGGGAGATCTGCCACAGACTTTTTGTGACTGTTGGCAAGCTTCTTAACCTTTCAGGGAGTCCGTCTTTAAAACTAAATCAGGGATAAAAACAACATTACTTGTGTGTACCTTGCTTATTTAGACAGCAGGTTCTTTGGAATTGCCTAGTACAGTAGTATTCTGGTTGCAACTGGGGCCTTTATTACAATAACTAGAAGTTTGAAAATGGGCAAATTGGTCCTTTTGCTTAATGTGAGTTAAACACAATTTACAACCATGGAAGATAGAAAAGTGTTTTGCTTGACTTTATTTTTCAAGAGGTTAATGCCATCACTACACTTTTTTCCCTGTAGCCTTAGCAGGGATCCAGCATGGGAAGAAATGTATCCTATCCCTAGGGGGGTGAATTGGGGCTTCGCCCCTGGAGCTGTGCTTTGGGGGGCCCTGTGGACAGTGTCGTACAGGCCCTGCCACTGCTACTGCCTGTGACTTCTGTGGGTGGTTGCCACCTCCCTCCCACTGCTGACACTGCTGCTGGCTTCTGTGGGTGGTCACCACCCCCATCCCCTGGCCTCGCACAGGCTGATATGCCCCAGGCCCTGCACACCCCTAGGGATGGCTCTGCTTTTCCCCATTCCATTTTCTACAAGTAGGAATAAACGTAAAGGCCCAGAGCCCTATGCACATTACAGAAAGTTGCATCAGTGTAAAATTTAGTTACAGTGACAGAATCCTTTCATCATAGATGTGCTTCCATCTTTGCAATACATCTGCCCTAGGAGTTTGCACTTGTGTAGGGCAATCCATGTGGTTATGGTGCTGCAGGTCTCTGGGATTTTGTTTACACTTAGAACTTTTTTGCCTTAACTCTGATGATATTGTTAAAGCAGCAAAATACTTCTGTTGTGCATGTAGTGATTCTCAACCAGTGTGCCATGGCATCCGGGAGTACCTTGAGATCCTTTCAAGGGGGTTGTGGGGTTTTGCACAATGTTAGCACTATTAACATAATCCTAGACATTTCAAAT
Source organism: Crocodylus siamensis (assembly GCF_052110815.1). Taxonomy (NCBI): domain Eukaryota; kingdom Metazoa; phylum Chordata; order Crocodylia; family Crocodylidae; genus Crocodylus; species Crocodylus siamensis. The sequence continues at coordinate 74,013,188 of NC_143400.1, read as the reverse complement.
AGGAATCTGTAATGTTAAAACCATTCTGCCCTGTTGTGGTCTTTCTCAGATCTTTGCAACAGAAGAATTACTCTATTATTTCTCCATAGTCCAAAAATAAGTAAATACTAAGAGCTGGCATATTTTGAGTTGTGCGTTGAGTGTAAAAAGGTCGTGAACTACCTTATAGCAAAATAAGCTACTACATGCAGTAGAGCAGAACTGCTGTTGATACCAGTAGAATGAACTTTTGCATTTTGTGACTTTTTGTGACATTAATAGTGTGGTAATGCAATGTTCTGCTTACAGTTTAGAATTACAGTTTATGTTCTTTTCATAATTATGCTTTCTGTTATTTGGTAGTGTTCTTTACAGCTTATCTAAACTTGTTCAGCCAGGTGGTTGTAGCATTAAAAATTCTAAAAAAAAAATTAGGCCTGAAAGTAAATCTAATTTTTCATGTTTGTGGTATGCTTTTAAACATTTATTTTAAAAACTTAAATGCATATGATAGTAAAAAGATAGCAAAAGTTTTCTTTTTGTGAGCATCATCATAACAAAGATTAAATTTAACTTGTACTCAAAATCTTACCAATAGCTCTAATTAAGTATTCACTTGCAGAAGAGCTGCATGCTTTCACAAAGCTGATAAATGTAAAAATGTCTTGTTGTATTTCATTTTATTAGAGGTTAATTGTCCAAACCTGACACATTCGTGAGCAACATTTGTACAAAAGGATCCTTTGGAAACAAATTGGTCTTAGCTGCAGAATTTAAATTGAGTGTAATAGCACCTTATGTAAGGGCTACAGTCTATCATCCTAAGTCCAAATAATAGTCCCACTGGGTGCATCTACATGTGCACTATACTGCGGAGTTGACTAATTGGCTCTGCAGTAAAGCATCACCGGCAACACATGAGTTGGTATTAGGATGCAGTAAATTAACTCTTCTGCCAGATAGTACTGTTAGAAACAGTACTATCTTACAGCAAAGTATTTAACCTGCCAAAATACATGTGTAGATGTTGACAGGGGCTTGGCTGGGGGATGAGGGTGCAAAAGGATAGGGGTTCCCTGCCGCCTAGCCCCACAGTTTAGCATCCTTGTGCGCCAGCCAGTTGCTCTGCCACCTGATGCCACCACCAGGAGCTCAGAGCTGACCCCCAGGGTCCCTTGCCAGCCTGGGGCTGTTCTGCCCTACCTCAAATTACTGTGGTTCTGGGTGGATGTGCAGATGCTATGCCTGGAAGCAGTTGACTTTGGTGCAAACTGCATTGGGATTTATCATGTCGCCTTAACGGCATGTGCAGATGCATTCACTCATGTTACTGGAACTGCTAGTGCAATAGTAACCCATCTCATTTATTGTAATATTTAGTATTTTTCTTAAAGCCCCTGCTCCTAGAGTCATATGATTATGTAAAAATCTCAACTTCTGGTTTTCCTTTATAATAAATTTCTAGTCACAGTGCTTGTATAGGAAAGCTTGAACAGATAGTCAAACAGGCTCAAAAATAAAAAATAATGTTCAAATATTAAAAGGTTTTAACTTTGTGGTTAAGCCAATCTTAGGAATTTGGGGCTGTAATTAACGTTTTTTAATATTTGGAATTGCCATAAGTGTTATTAGGGAACATGGGAATTAGGCCCCTAATGTCCTTTGCAGTCCTTGCCTAAGGTTTAATACCATCATTTTGGATTTTGTTTTCAATTTCATAATTCTGTTGTGGTCTTAAATTAGTGGCCAGTGGTAGTGACAAGCAAAATCATTGCCTAAAGATTGCCTTGACATTTCCTAGAACTGGGGGATTGATCCTGATCCTACCAGGAGTTTCAAACTCATCTGGCCCTGTGGGCCAGAAGAATAATGTAAGATTGGTTCATAGGCCAGATGAACAGCATACAAACAACCAGATTGGGCTTCTGGACCTTCTTCTTTCCACCCTGCTTCCACATTCTGGATTCAAAGCTCATTCCAGCTGGGCTGGAACCTCCACTGCATGTGGTGCCTGTCCTTGACCAAGTAGAGATGGTGCTGCATGAATCATATGTCCTGAACCAGCCGGAGTGAGTGCCATGTGGTCTGTGTGTTCCAGACCAGCTGGAGCATGTGCTGGATCCAATGTGTGGGAAGGATCCTGGACTGGCCTCATGAGGCTGCTGTGTGCATTTTGGACCCTGGAGTGAATGCTGCATGCAGCCTGTCCCAGGCCCTGAGCATGAAGTTGGTTCAGGGCACTGCATATGGCATGTGAGTCGGCTTGAGACCCAGGGCCAGCACCAAAGGCTGGATGAAGTGACTGTGTAAGCTAGATCTGGCCTGTGGGCTGTATCTTTGACACTCCTGCTGTGGATCTTGCTCTTGTTCATTGTTGCTTTCAGTCGCTATGTAAAGGATTATCAGTTACCCAACCACCTTTTGAACCTCTGGGCTAGGGACAGACATTCAAAAAGCCTGAGCCTGAATTGATTCAGTCTTTGCAGGTTAGTTTAACCTGGCCAGGTTAATTCAGTTTTGTAAGTAGACAGACATTGCAGAAATGCAGACACATGCCTGCAGTGGCTCAGGCTAGAAGTTGGGGGGTGCTAGAGCAGCCCTCCCTTCCCTTGCACAGGGCTGAGCTGAGGGGGGGCATGGCCAGGCCCCAGCAAGACACTTAGGGAGGAGACTTCCCCTTGATAACAGAGCATTTATCACCCAATCAGAAAACAAAGCCTTGCTCATTACAAGCTCTTCTTAAACAGCTTTTTCCAAAGGGAAATGCATACCAGCCTCTGGCTTCTTTACTGTTCATTCCATCCAGGAACAGCACACACCAGCTGCAGAGGCTTCCTCAGCCTGACAAAGGGTTTTTAAACCCAAAAGCTTACTAAGAAATAGTTTCCAACTATTTAGTTGGTCAAATAAAAGATATCAGATTTACCCAAAGAACTTTGTCTGCTTTTTACAAAGGAAGGAATTCAGGGACATTACCATCTGAGCTACTGATTACCTCCAAAAGCTCTAAGCGGACACTGTCTGCCTTACACAGCATTAGCTAGCATACCATATGCTGGCTACAGTCTGTGTTGTGGGAGAGAGGAGGAAGGGATCTCTGCTTAAGCAGAGAGTGGGGAGTGGGGGGACATAGGGAAGCCAGCAGACCCTGTTGTGCCTGCAACTCCCTGCTGGAGCGCCAGTCAGGGAGTGGAGGGAAGGGGCCAGCCCTGCTGTGGAGCAGAGAGTCCCGCCCAGCCCAGAGAGCATGCCGGGATGCTGGGGGTGTTAAACCAGCAATGGGTCTGTGTCAGACGTTGCATAAACTGGTTTGACCCAAATCAGTTAAGTCTGATACTACATTTAACCAAGTTTATCTCCAACCAGTTTCAGCCATTTTCAAACTGTTTTATGTGCACTGAACACCACTTTTGTTACAGGTTTAAACCAGCTTTTGATTACTTAAACTGGTTTATGTGTAATGTCTGGCCCTAGCCCTGCTGGTTATCCTGTGGCAAAAGGTAGTCAGAGGTGGCCAAGTGATATAAACAGTACTTTGTTACTTAAAATCCCATCCTGAATCTCTGTCAGATGATGGTAATAAGAAAATTAGTTGAAATAAGTACAAATAAGCTATTATGGAGAGAGAAAGCCTGAAGCAGAGGATCCCTTCATTCTTAAATTCTCCTGTGTTACAGGAATACTTGTGACATATAGCCTGCAACACTGCATTAGGTGATGAATCAAGAGGAGGTTCATAGGAGAAGTGCTTATTTCAATCACATTTCAATTTTAAATCTTTACAGCCTATTTCATTAGTAGTGGAGCAAAACTTGTTATGGTAATCCTTGTTTACTTACAACTGAGAAATTGTCTTAAGAAACAGCTAATTAGATAAGGTTAACTTATATAATATAGCAAAGGTGGCTCCTGTGGACTTGATTTTATAGTGATGGTGGGTTTTTTGTTGTTATTTTTAAAGAAAAATTTTCCTGTTCCAAGTCAAATGAGCCAAATCTATTCCAAATCTCTGAGTCATTCAAGAACCATATGTGGCCTTACTACGGGCAAATACCCTCTCCCCCTGCCTAGGGCTTTAGATGCTTCCAAAACCTTTGGCAGGCATACTACATGGCAGGCATCAGCCTGGAGGCTTCGCTTACCCTCAGCCGTATGGCTGCAGGAGCAAGCTATGGAAGAGTCTCCAATTTCCATGAAGTGGGTGTAAGGCCAAGATCTTCCCGCTGGAAGAGGAAGTGTGAGGTTAACTATACATTACCTCTGTGGGTACTGCTCTGTGCCAGAAAAGTGGTTATCCCCAGCAACTAGGAAAACCACCTCAGTGGTCATGGCTAGGGCCTATCACGGGGGGGCCAGGAGGGCCATTTGAGGCCCGGGCCTCTCATTCATGGAGGGCCTCAAAGTTAGATTTTTGATGTTATATCCAAAATGAGGTTATACATACAGACACAGAGGTACACTGACAGGATTGAAAGAAGAAGATGTTCATCATACAACTTTGAACTTGTGTCCCATTACTGGGCCACACTGGCTGTAGTGCACTATGAATTAACATTTTTTAATATACCGGGAGCCTCAAAAAATGGAAGTGGCCCGGGCCTCTCGACCTCTGGGAGGGCTTGGTCATGGTATTCCTGGCCAGGTAAGTGGTGGTGGTTCTCTTGAGGTAATGCCACATGTTGAAAGCATGTTAATTGAGAGCCACAGTGTGACTGCCCCTTCTGTGGGTGCAGAGTTTGGAGGATCATGGCCAGCAGAGAGGCTGAACATCATTACAATTCTTGCCTCCTGGAGCAGAAGAAGGGCTTTGGGGTGCGTTGTGTAATACGGCCTCCCCTCTTCTGTCTCTTGCCATGCTTCTGGCAACAAGAAATCACTCTGTGCAAATGGTAAGAGGCAGCTGCTACCTCTACTCCTCCTGCCTCAGGCTATTCACTATTGTCAGTGTAGAGTGGAAGCTCATGGGACAAGGCCAGAGACATTTAGGGCTTGATCCTAAGTCTGTTGAAGTCATCGGCAAAACTCCAAGGGAGTTAAATTATCAAAAGCAGCTAAATGTCTTAGACCCTAAAATTTTAATTTTAGAATGGATTTAGGCTCCAAAAGAGTCCATGTCTATCTGAAAATGGGCACAAGGTTTCTAAATGTCTGAAATTCTTTTGAGAACAGACTAAAAATCCTAAGTTACTTAAGTGCTTTTGAAAATGGTACCCTTAGGACTTGATCCTGTTCCTACCTAAGCCAATGGCAGAACTGCTATTTACTGCAAGGAGAGGAGGACTAGGCTTTTAAATAGAAGCAGGATCTGGGTCATTAATAATGGAGAGGCAGAGGGGAGTAATAAATAATCTCCTTCTCCCTGTACTACTGTGTGAGAATAGGCCAGGAGCCAACATATTTTAAAGTGAGGTTTGAAAAAGAAATCAGGCCAAGATGCCAGTGGAACCGGTAAAATTTTATTGCAGTCAGAATTTTCCCCAAGATTTTACTAAAGCTGTTGGCAACAGATGGCTTCACCCTACCAGGGGTTGGGGGGAGGGCATGTCAGTAATTGGGAGGAAAAAAAAGAAATACAGCTTAAATTGTGTACTTTAGGATTACTTGAGATTAACTGAAACGATAAGGGAGACTTTCACTGAAAGGGCTTCATGGAGGTAGAAAATGAAGGCACAGTGGGGCTTCCAGCCTTTAAGAGTTTGAGGGAAACCCCAATAATGTGATTTCAAGTAGGTGATACATGCAACAGATAAGGATGCTATAAAAAGTAGCCACTTCCTCTTCCCAGGAAGGAACTGCCACGGGTAATGTTCAGCTGTCAGTACTTTTTTAATGAATTAATAGCACTTTATTTAAAATTTGTGTTGGTAGGAAAAGCATTTCCATTTTCCAGATATTTTTTAGTTGCATCAAGTGTAAAGGTCCCTTGCGATTTAAAGGCTTTTGTAGAAAAACACATAACAGCAGGCAACTGCGTATACAGTGTGTGTCAGCCAGCTGAGAATTAAGACAGACGAATTATAAACTATGGGGGGAAAAAAGGATTTATAGTGAAAATGCCTGCTGATCAGTACCTATAACAGTAACTTTATCGGAGTGACTCGGGAATGTGGGACTTGCTGCAAAGCCATTCATAGTTTATTAAAGACCTGATTTCATATGAGGATAAATTAGAATTGGGTTACGTGGAAGGTGGTGTCAGCTGATGTTGGGTGGATTAGAATGCTTTCTGAATGTAAGGCCACGTACAGCAAGTGCTCAGAGTTTCAGCTTAGTGTTCCCAGTTCAGCAGCTTTGTTTTATTCAGCAGGGGGAAGTAGTGCTTGTCAGGTGGAATAAATACCATCTGCCTAACATACAAGCTTTCAAGCATCATCTGGACTCCTCTTGTGCTCAAATGGCTTCCCTCCTGGCATCTGAGATGTACCATGTGGTAGGGAGCGTAGCCACTTCACAAAGATACCGGCTGGCACAAATGGGTTTGTACCTGATTTCAAATGTGATACCTGAAGGACTTACTTTTGAAGGGTGTTGGGGTGTGGATGTTGTTAGTTGTAGCTGTTTTAGTTACTGTAGCAAATGTTGTTTGGTGTGCTCTTATCTTTCTTGCTCTAAGAGATGATTTGAAAAAAGAACAATATTGTATGATTTCTTTGGGTACAAACATGAAATGGATGTAATTCAAATGACAGATAACCTCCTATTTATTTGTCTTGCAAACCTTAAGAGATACTTTTACATTATTCATTGTTTAAAATTCAAATTTTCCTCGTCAGAAGTTTTCTGTTATTCAGAATAACATTTTCAATTACTATATAAATATTGTTATTCTGCTTGAAAGATGTGGGCTTTGATATATTCTTTAATTACTATAGAAGATGTTTGTTACAGGATTGGTGGAAGTGGTGAAATTTTATATGCATGAGGTAGTTTCAAATGAATTGGAACAAGATTTTATGTCGCTTGATTTTTTTTTTTTTAATTGTTCAGGTCTAGAAGGGGACTGCAGATTTAAATAACCCTGAGCTGATTTTTCAAAAGTTAAAAAACAACTGATTTGTAAATGGGGACTATTTGAATGGTGCATCTGGGGCACGGTTTAATATACTAAGGTATCTTCATGAATCCTAATAGTGGCTGAATGGTAATGCTAAGGTTCTTATTTTTGTATCATAAACCCTGAAGCTATGTGTTTTTTTTCATGTTCACCAAACCAAAAAAAGACAGTTTTGCACGTAATTGTAAGGTTTCTTTTGTTGAACTGAGAAGCAGTTATATCAAGTTATAAACTAGTCAGGTAAAAAAACTATTTTTATATATACATTATAATCACACCTGCATGTGCATAAACATATACCCCCGTATATATAAAACTACAACTTTAGAGTACTACAAAGTATAATATTTTATATAGTATTTTGAAGTTATTATTCATTCTTGTAGTTAACTTCATTATGCAGATTTGTTATATGCTTAAGCATTTTAAAAGCTGTAGGATTATTGATGAACTTTGATAAGATTTTTGAAATCTTATTATGACAACTATAATATGAAGTATAGGTGAGATTTTTGAGCTTGGATTTACCCTGGTAAATTTAGTGTGTTTTAGAAGTACTTGTGTGAGTAAAAAGAGTTCCATTTATATGCAGAGAAAAGGGCTAATACTTTCACACCATCAGTTCAGTTTTGAAAACTCTCTGGAAACATAAACTTTCACTGTGGTTGTTAATTGGAAGTGTGATATTGTAGAGTTATGAAGGCTGCGGTAACCCTGAAGATGAACTGCAAAGCAAAAATATAATCAAGTTTTATTTTTAACTCCTTTTCTGCCTTTGGCATATATTGTTTGTATTGACCTCATACTTTTTTTAAAAAAAAATTAATTAATTATTAATTATTTAGAGAGACTGGGTCCTTTTTCACTGTGCTAAACAGCCTCAGTAAGATCTAAAGAATCTTTAAGGGGGACGCAATTCTCCTCCCTTCCTGAGCTATTGACTGCTGTGACCTCTGGGGACTACTGTATGGGCTTACATATTGCCCATGAAATCCTCTGGCATGGCCATGGGTTAAGGATGAGGATAAGCAGGAAGGTGAAGGATGATGCACTCACAGCATGTTATTTGCTCAATATTGTAATCAATTAACAATAGTGGTCCCCAGCAAAGGCTGGAGAACAGTGATCTAAGGCGTTTTCTATGTGAAAAAGTATATTGTGAATCACATTTAAAATGGTATAGATAGTTAACCTGGTGCAGAAGGCAATATGGGCACTTTTATTTCAGCATGATTGACTTATTGAACTAGTTGAACTGCTAGGTTAAAGCTAACTTTCCATAAACCACTCTAACACTATGTCTGCACTGCCTTGTGCACCAGTTTAATGATATAATTTTTACTTTGCATCAGAACTTATGCTAGTGAGAATCACCTCCCTTTGAATTCTGTGTAACAAGTTTAGTAGCAAATGAAACTGAATTCAAACTCCCATGTAGATTCGGGGAAGATTGGCATCTGAGTTCAGTGCAAGAAAAAACAAACTCAGGCTCTTCACAAACATTTAGAGAATCAAACCTGAAAGATGATTCCATTGTTTAATACCTGACTAATAATTTGTAAAATGGTCATATCATTATTTAATATTTAGTGATCTATTCTTGCTCCAGATCACTTCTCTGTTTTAAAGCTGTCTCTCTTCTTCCTTTGAAAGGATTGTCTACAAGGACAGTCCTCCTAGTAACACAGAATATGAATTTAAACTGCTATAGTTGTACAACATGGATGCTCTCATTTACATATAAGAGAGTCTTTTTCAAGTTTAGCACACATGTTTCTGGAACTGTTTTAAGAAACTGAAAAAGCCATTTGTATTTTGGTATAAGTATTCCACCCAGGGGAGCTATGCAGGTATAATTGTATTGGTTTAACTATACCAGTATAATTTATAATTCTACATCTGAGCCAGAAGAGTTTCCCATGTAAATAAGCCATGAGGATTTTTTCCTTGCAATAATACTGTATTTATCCAAATCCAAGATGACTTTGAATTTAAGATGACCCCCCAATAATTACATTATTGATGTGAAAAATTATAAATGTATTACAATTTTCCAGCTCTCGAATCTAACTATTGGAATCTAGTTGTCTTAAATATATCCTCCTTCTTGCTGTGGTAGGAAAGTAGCAGCGGCGGGGGGCAAGCAGAGCCAGGTCAGGGCAGGCAGTGGGGAAGCAGGGGCTGGGGTGGGGAAGGGTGGGGGAAACAGGGGTGAAGGGGCAGGTGGTGGGGAAAACTAAGAGAGGGGTAGGCAGTTGGGATAGCAGAAAGCAGTGTAGTGTGGGCATATGGCAGAGAGGCAAGAGTTATGGGAAGCCTGACCTCCGCCCTCTTCCCCTTGGTGTGTACCCCTACACTTACCTTCCCCTTGCTACCTGCCCCTCCACTTGCCACCCTGCTGTCTTCACCCCCTTTTGCTGCTTTCCTTGCTGATTCAAGCACAGAGCTGCTTCTGCCCCATGCTTCAAGGAGCCTCTGTGAAGAGAGCCCTGCTCAGCAATGCTGAGGTTCCTCCCTTTCTGCTCAACTTCCTCCCACCCTACAGCATGCAGATGCCTACTTCTAGTGTCTGCTCCCTGCCTGGCTCCCCTCCTCTCATCTCCCACATGGTCGGGAGCAGGCAGGAAGGAAGAATCTGCACCCTGCCACAGCTGCTCCTTGCAGTGTAGGGCAGGAGTGGCTCTGGAGCAATCCCTTGCCTGTGACAGCTGAGACTCGCACTGTTTCAGCTGGGAGCTGTGGGGAGCCGCTGTGCAGGGAGCTCAGCTGGGCTGGAGACAGCAGTGGCAGTGTGCAGATTCCTCCTTGTCCGGCTCCCTACTAGTGAGGGAGATGAGAGAAGGGGAGCCAGGCAGGGACTAGAAGTGGGAATGTGCATGATGCTCCCAACTAGAGCAGTCTGATGCTTGATTTGCTTTCCCTATGATGAATGAGGAGAAGAACCTAGGCTTTGAATTGAGTAAATATGGTAAGTTTGAATTTATTAATATGTATTTTAGTTTTAATATCTAACTATCAAGCAATGCATTCTGATTCTCATTCAAGAAAGTGTCCCTCTCTGAAGAGACAAGGCACAAAAAGACTATTGTTAAAAGCAGAGCCCACTACCATAGTGCCTGGGAGACTTTCAGAGAAGCATCCTCCTTGACCAACTCAACCTGGGTCTCTTCTTCCAAGCAGACAGTAGAATTAGCAAACACATGCCCCCCTTCAGGTTCAGCTTTAAACATGAAAATTGATACAGGACCTGGACTGAACTCACAAAGGCTTTGTATGAGAGAGCTATGGAGGACCTGCATATGAAGAGGATCAATTCTTCACTTCTGTGCTAGAGGAAGAGCCTGAGGTACCATCCTAACCACGTTGAGCTAGTATCTACTTTGGGGTGCATTAGGTTTAAAGACAGGAGTTACACATAAATGGGTTTAAGTGATTAGAAACTGGTTTAAACCTGTAACAGAACAGAAGTTCAGTGCTCATAAACTGCTTTTAAAATGACCAGAACTGATTTAAGATAAACCTGGTTGAATGTAGTATCAGACTTAACTGATTTAGGTCAAACTGGTTTATGGAACTTCTGTCCAAGACCCCTCCCTGGTTCAAGTTAACTCAGAGTCCCCCAGCATCCCAGGATGCTTTGCAGCCCTGGGCTATGCTGTCTGCCCCAGTGGAGCAGGGATTGCCTCGCCCGGGGGTGACTGGTGCAACCTTTGTCAGCAGGGGCACGTGTCCCCCCAGCAACCAGTCAGTGACTGAAGGCCGTCCCCTCAGAGCCAAACTCACCAACTGGGGTAGGGGGTCCACCGTGGCCAATTGCACTGAACAGGAAGCGGGTGCGGCACTCCTGGAAGTGGCAGCGGTGCTCCGGGAAGTAGTCGCCTCGCTTCCTCTGGCACTCCCACTCCCCAGCCAGCACTTGCAGCGGGGGCACGGCACTCCCACCAGCGCCCCCTGCCCATTGCCTAAGTGGGGAGAGCGCCCTGTCAGGGGGTGCACCAGCGCTTTCAGGGGGTACACGTGCACCCCATGCACTCCCTACATGTTGCCACTGGCCTCACCCCTCTGCTCCTTAGCCTGCTTTCTGCCTGTGTCCATTAGCCCACAGGAACAGGGGGGCAGACCTCCAGCCCTCCCTAGCCAGGGTCTACACAGCAAGTGGGGGGATGGAAAGCCCCTGTGGTGGGGGATTTTCAGACCCTGGCGGCCCTCCCCACTTCCCCTTCCCAGCTGCTAATTGCTTCAGCGGCTGCCACAGAAGGGAGGGAGAAGAATGGAGCAGCCCAGTATGGAGGCACCAGGGAGTGCCTGCCTTGGGGGGCTTCCTCCTACCCCAGCCCAGGGCCCCCCAACCTGGGCAGCCCCAGGGAGCCAAGGGAGTTCTTTCCCTCCTGAATCTTGCTGTAGCCCCTGTGAGCCTTAAGCAGCTTTGGGGAGTGAAGAGAAATTCTCCTGCTTCTCTGCAGCTGGTTTCACCTTAGCTGCTGCGGGTCTGAGGCAAAACTAATGCATGGGGGCAGAGACATTTCCCTCCACTCTCTGGCTATCCCTGAGACTGCAGCAGCTAAGGTAAGGGGTTGGGAAGAATTTCGCTCAGCTCCCTGGAGCTCCTGGGGGCTGGGAGACCCTGAGCTTGGGTAGGGGGGAAGCCCCCTAAGGCAGGGGCTCCTCAGTGCCCCCATGCTAGGCGGCAAGGGCAGGTACCCAGCCTGGAGGACTTCTTCACTTCTGTGGTAGCTGCTGAAGCAATCAGCAGCTGGGAAAAGGTTGGGGAATTCCCTTCAGCTCCCCCGGGCTGCCTGGGCTGGGCTGGGGAGCCCAGGCTGAGGGAAACCTTGTGAGGGGGAGATTCCCGCAAGATGGGCCAACACCTGGAGAGGGGGCTTCTGAACCCCCTGTGGGCAGACAGCAGGGGGCTGAGGACACTTGGTTGGGCTGGGAATGGCCACCAGTCTTGGGGACATGCTCTAGTGCCCTCCTGCTTCCCACCTACTTGCCTGGGTCAGTGCAGGCCCTCCTGCCTTTCCCAATTAAAAACTGAGTTGTCACTCTGCTTAGAGGAAGCTGCCTAATTTGAACTGATTCAGTCTCAGGCTTTTTGACTGTCTGTACTCAGCATAGCAAACTTGATCCCTTTACTCATGCGGAGCTAGTTGCATTTCTTCCATGGAGCACTCTAGCATGGAAGAGGGTTATTGTCCTCCATGGTACTGCTTTGGATGCCAGAGAACCACAGCTTACTAAGCTGTTTTTGGTCATTGCTTAGGTGCTTAGGATATTTCAGTTTTTGTTCTGTAAAGAAAAGAAATCCCACATGTCAGAGAGGGGAGCAGAATGGTGCCTTATCTCTGAATCTGTATTAAGGGCAATATTGGAGCAGCAAGACACTGGAAGAGGGTGAAGATAAAGCAAAAACTAAGGAGAGGTGTATAGGCAGACTTCTGGAACCAAACATGGAAGAAAATGGAACAATTTGATAAAGGTGGCCAGGAGATGAATTTGCTTTAACAGTGAGGGGAGGCTTGGATTGAACCTACAAGAGCAAAAAGAGGAATGTTATCTTGATGACCACGTTTGCATAAGTATGAGAGGGAGAGAGAAGTAAGGGAGTCAATGGAGAAGTTAAAGCAATACTTGTCAAGCAGAAGCATAACTAACAAGGTTTGTTCCCTGTGAAGAGTGGGGAGATGCTCAGTGCCAGAGAGGAGGAGTCTGGAGGGTCAGTCTTACCTCACCTAGGATTGAAAGCTCGCAGCTGCTGCTGCTGCTTGCTTGCTCTTAGCTGCTGGTGCAGAAGCTGGCTTCAGTGGCATGATGTCCCTGTACCTGGCTAATGCTTTGGCATTGGGCTGCTGTTGTCATAGCAAAGACTCCTTGAGGGACCACCATTCCAGCATCACTTCTAAGTTGACGCCTGGGGATCTTATCCCATGTACTAATTCCTGCTTAGGCTACTGTTGTCATGGTAAGAACAGTGCTGTTGAAATATCTAAGATGGTACATAGGAAGGAAGGAAGTTGCCGGAGCAGCTACTAGGATTTCTAAGTAGCAGTAATGAGAAATATGAAGCGGCAGAATCTTTTATAAAGTGAGAGGAGAAGAAAATATTGCATGGTTATTATTTCTTTGAAGGGTCTTGTGTCATCAAAAACCCTAGAGATAAACTAGAGGTATTTGTGAGAGTTAGAAGGAGCTTTGGCATTCATTAGCCTGACTTCTATCCTGGGGAAGATCTTAGAAAAGTTTATTAAGGAGGCCATCCTTGAGGGACTGGCCCAGGCTAACATTCTAAGGGACAGCCAGCACAGGTTTGTTGCGGGTAGGTCTTGTTTGACCAATTTCATTTCCTTCTATGACCAGGTGACCTATCACCTGGACAAGGGAGAAGAGATTGATGTCATATATCTTGACTTCAAAAAAGCTTTTGATCTGGTATCCCATGATCACCTCTTGGGCAAACTGGCCGGTTGTGGCCTTGGCTCCACCACTATCCGCTGGCTGGGAAATTGGCTTCGTGGTCGGACCCAGAGGGTTGTGATTGATGGCAGCCACTCATCATGGTGCCCTGTAACCAGTGGGGTCCCTCAAGGCTCTGTCCTGGGACCCATACTGTTCAACATCTTCATTAACGATGTGGACATTGGAGTTAGGAGTGGACTGGCCAAGTTCGCCGATGACACCAAACTTTGGGGCAAAGCATCCACACCAGAAGATAGGCGGGTGATCCAGACTGACCTGGACAAGCTCAGCAAATGGGCAGACGAGAACCTGATGGTGTTTAACACGGAAAAATGCAAGGTTCTCCACCTTGGGAGGAAAAACCTGCAGCACCCTTATAGGCTCGGCAGTGCTACGTTGGTTAGCACTACAGAAGAAAAAGACTTGGGGGTCATCATTGACCACAAGATGAACATGAGCCTCCAATGCGATGCTGCGGCCAGTAAAGCGACCAAAACACTGGTGTGCATCCATAGATGCTTCTCGAGCAAATCCCGGGACGTCATTCTCCCCTTGTACTCGGCCTTGGTGAGGCCACAGCTGGAGTACTGCGTCCAGTTTTGGGCTCCACAATTCAAAAAGGATGTGGAGAAGCTTGAGAGAGTCCAGAGGAGAGCCACGCGCATGATCAGAGGTCAGGAAAACAGATCTTACGATGACAGGCTGAGAGCCATGGGACTCTTTAGCCTGGAAAAGCGCAGGCTCAGGGGTGACCTGATGGCCACCTATAAGTTTATCAGGGGTGACCACCAGGATCTGCGGGAACGTTTGTTCACCAGAGCGCCCCAAGGGATGACGAGGGCGAACAGTCACAAACTCCTGCAAGACAGTTTCAGACTGGACATAAGGAAGAATTTCTTTACTGTCCGAGCCCCCAAGGTCTGGAACAGTCTGCCAGCGGAGGTGGTTCAAGCACCTACATTGAACACCTTCAAGAGTAAATTAGATGCTTATCTTGCTGGGATCCTATGACCCCAGCTGACTTCCTGCCCTTTGGGCAGGGGGCTGGACTCGATGATCTCCCGAGGTCCCTTCCAGCCCTAATGTCTATGAAATCTATGAAATCTGCTGGGCGTGGAGTTTTGAGACTATTTTATATGTTGCTACTACTGTAATAATTATATAGATTTGAAAATAGAATCCAATTTTTAAGAAATAAGTATGAAAGAAAGGTAAATTAAAATGTATTTTCTTTCACTATATTTTTGCTGATTTATTGACTTTTTCTTCTTTCTTGTTGTAAAGTCACAAGAACTTTACATTTTGACAGCTGAATTTTATTTTCTAGTGGGGACAAAGTACCCGAGAAATAAAAAGGACATTCAGATCCATCTTTACTATCTTTGAATGGAATCGTTCTTTTTCTTTTTAACCAGTATTATTCAGACTGATGACAAGTGCAGTGTCACTTATAAAACTTAGTGGAAACCCAGTGCATTTTGAGATTTCCCATTGCTGACTTATACTTTGTACATAAAGCACTGTAAAGCTATGTACTTTGTAATGCAAAGTTTGGTTTGCTTCTAGGAGAGGAAAGTGGATATCCTTTCAGAATAATCCCTACAATGTTGATAATAGTTCTTTTTCAATGGCAGCAATTAAAAGGCTTAAGAGATGTCTAAGTAGAATATATTTTAGTGTATACCACACAAAAAGGTCAGGTGGTGGTTGATTAAGTTATCTGCTGTTTACTAGGGAATTCCCAAGTAAGTTTTTCAACTATATATTGAGGATATATGCTGGATACAATATTTACCTTGGTAGTGTACTAAGACATTTATACTGCCCTTATTGCCATAGCATGAGAGTATCTGTAGATTTCATAATATCTGTCACAAGGATGCAGACTACTATTCTGATGAAGATTATATATTAAAAAAAAACAAAAGGCTACCAGATATACTTAATAAGCATATTTTCTTATTGTGTATTTTAAAATTAATGAGCCAGATGCAAAGTATAGGGGGTACAAATTAGACCTCCTTATAAATGGGTCTCCATGTTATTCGTAAGTTGCAAAGATGAGTGAAAAAGAACATACCTCATCCTGAACCAGTGGAGCTGACACAAGCCATGCCTGCTTGTTCACAAAGAGAGAACCTTTTGGACAATCCTTGCTATCTATCTGAGCAAAACTTTTGGTGAATGTTTGCTCCGTTTACAGCATTCTTGAGGCCTTCACAGTCAATTTTGATATAACCCTATTCATTGTCAGAAATAGTAACACCACTAGTATCACAAGCACCCTCTTGAGGTGTGAGAGAGATTTGACTTATGTGGCCAGCTCCTGGTGCTCCTTGTTGGATACTATGCCTTTTCATTTAGAGAGACAAAAACAGAGATGAGGGGTCCTGGCATTCTTGTGTGCAATCTTGATATCAGCTGTGCAGCTGTGTGTCACAGTGGTGTTAGTGGTTGTTGGTGATTCTTATTACCACAAGTCAAGCATCCTATTATGCTAGACATTGTACAAACATGGAACAGAAATATAGACCCTGCCCTAAAGAATTTACAATCTAAAAATAAAACAAAGGACAATAGGGGCATCCAGAAAGAAGTGGGGGGGGGGGGTAGAATGAAACAGTTTCCCTGTTTTCCACCTTTGTTATTGCCTCAGTCTTTACTGAACTGAACATCAGCAAGGCAGCCCCCCTACTGGTCCTTGTTTCAACCAGACACTGCCTCATCTGAGTCAGGTAGAGCAAGAGAAACATACAACTGAGCATCCTCAACACACTAGAGTTCATACTCAACATGTGCTTTAACGGTGCAGATTTAGAGGTGACATTGCTACCTCTATACCACCACTGCTATTAAAGGTGGTAAGTTGAGGGTTTGGCTGGGCAAAAAAAAGAAAGGCAAGACCATTATTGTTCTTTGACTAGCCCTAGTTGGCATGCTGATCAATATGAGGCCATATTTGGTTGGTAGTATTTAGTACTGGGGAAAAAAAAGTGATTCCTTTCGTTGTCCCCCGCTGCATCCCAGGAGTGGTAGTTGGAGAATTGAACTCCATATTTTTGGCAGAATTTCTTCAGGATTGAATGTCCATGAGCCTACTTTAATATACACCAAAATGAAATGGTTCCCTGGAATAATTGGAGAAGCACAAAGTGTTGTCCAGTCATCTTCCCCCCTGGCCCTATATGGGCCCTGTGCTATTGTTTTGTCCTCTTTTTGACTGATATGTGTAAATCCTGAGTTATTGTGATGTGGAAACTAACTGAATGTTGTATTTTGTGCTGTTCTTCCATTTCGAGTAAGGCTTTCTGCTGGTACAACAGAAGCAGCATTTCAGAATATAGTTTGTTCCCATTAATGTTCATTTGTAAATGTAGGGATAAAAAGAGGTGCATTTGAAATTTAGTGTCTTACAATGAAACAAAAAATACTAATGTTTTGCACGAGACACTTCAAGATGAGCTTTTATAGTAGCTTCATACAACATTTCAATGTGGCATTGTTTCCTACTTCAGTTATGACTTTTTCTGTGTAATTTGTTTTTATGGGCCATATTTGTCAATTCCAGTTGTCAAGTATTTTGCAGCACTTATAACATGACCCATGAGCATTGGTTTGGTGGATAAATTTCTGCAGCTGAGTCAGTTTGAGAAGCAGACAAGGATAATCTATACAGTGCTTGTTGTAATGTGTATGATGTAATCATATATTTAGCTTACTCTGGTTTTACTCTTTGGCATGATGAAATAACTGACTGATAGCTTCAGTGTCCCTATTTTCATAGCAAAAATAGCAGGATAAAGAGGGGAGTGCAAAAGAGAATTGGGATCTAGTTCTCTTCTCACTGGAAAGATGTGAATTGGTAGAAACTCCAGTAAAGTCACAGTATAAAACAAAGAATCTGTTTTAGCAAAATATGAATGGTTCTGTTTTATAGATCAAATAGCAGGTAGTGCATTTTTTAACGTTTGTATTTAATGAGGCATATATCCTCATAATTTGATAGAGCAGCATAATCAGTTCGAAGAAGTTGGCAGTAATTTCAATATAGTAGGCATTATTTTCTTCTGTAAAATACAACCTCTCTCCCTCTCCCATCAAAACAAAATAGACACATGTGTATAATTATGACATAACAGGAAGAATCCTTCTATAATATGAATCATAGAATCAATGAGTGGGAAGGGACCTAGACAGATCATCTAGTCTGACCCCCTGCCATGGGCAGGAAGGAGCCCTGGGGGCGGGAGGGGTCGTAAGACCCCAGCCAGGTAGGTGCCTTATGACCCCTCCCATCCCCGGTGAAATATCATAACTGGTCTTTGGAGATGTGCTATGAATATCTTAAGTGTTGGCATTTATAGATAAGAATTCAACCTTAGTTTTATGTCAGTTAAAATTATCACTGATGCAAGAAAAACCATATAATATTTTTTGTGCTTCTGTCGTAAATGATTATTTTTGTATAGTAGGATTTTACCTTGCTGGAGGTGGCAGATATTAAAACAATAGGATGTCTTTGGAGGTCATTGTTTCTGGACTTGGAAAGTAGTGTTTTAACACTTGCAGTTATACGGATGGAAGTAAGCTTCCAAGTGTTTAATGAAACTAAAAATACATTATTTCACTGAACAGGAATACTCGGCTATCTTTGGACCCAGGTGTCATCTATATATAGCAATGATAGTTTTTAGATTCTATTTTCAATCAATTCTAATGTTGTATTTGATCTGGTTTTACAAAGTCTTCTGAAAATTGCTCTATTTTTAATTTTTCTCCTTAGAGTCATGTTTTAATCCTGCTAAATAAGACACAAATCAAAGTTGTTTTTTTATGGTGGTGAGAGGTTTAAAAGCTGATAAGTCATTTTTATTAGTGGAACAAAATAGCTTTTAACATTTATTCTAATTTCCTTTCCAGTTGAAAGATGTATGAGTGTAATGCAGTCTGGGACTCAGATGATTAAACTGAAGAGTGGAACAAAAGGACTGGTACGCCTTTTTTACCTGGATGAGCACAGGACCTGCATCAGATGGAGACCATCCAGAAAAAGTGAAAAGGCTAAAAGTAAATTCTCTTAATAATTCTTTTAATTATGGGTACATGTCATAACCGGTATAAGAATTACAGAGAAAACTGAGACAGATTTGTTTTTTACTGTATAGATATTTTTCTGATACTCTAGTGATGTATTCTGGCAAGTTTCTCTGTAAGACGGGCCAGGAGGAGGAGAATGCTGTCTTTTGCAGACCCTCTGTTCATGTGACAAGATTAGAGCTCCCAAGATATATATTATCTTGCAAGATTCAGTAATTCAGCAACAAGCATAATTCTTCAGAATAAATTTATATCAGGATCCAGCTCCAGAGGCAAAGCAAGCAATTTCATACATTTATGATAATTTTCAGAAATATGTGAAAGATGTTTTAATTGTATTTAATAAACACAAAAATGCACATAAATTTTAAGTACCTCCCCTTTCTATTCTTCCCTCTATCCCAATATTGAATTGTGACAGGCTTTTAATAAAGCAGTATTACAGAAGTGCCTAACTGAATAAAAGTAATTTGGCTCAGGCTTATTCCAGAAGATGTTTTTATGAAACATCTAAGCAGAAGATGTTTTTGGCAAACATCTAATGAGAAGAGGTTTTTAGCAAACGAAAGAATCCTGGCACTTACTTTTAGAAGGTGGCTCCTGACCCCAGAGTAACCTTACATACACTGAGGTCAGTGGTGGATCTTCAGCTATGGATTATGATCTCACCAGTGATGTGAACCAGAATACAGTGGAACATACAATAAATCATTATGCGTATGCATTGTGGGTATAGACGAATTTCCTGGCTGATGTTCTACACTCCTTAGTCTTTTCAAGAGTGTTTATTTGATTTGTATTATACTGTATTGGCAGGTTTTGACTGTTGAAAAACATTCTGCATGGACACTGCTGGAATGGGTATATTATAAATATGGGTAGTAGTATATGAATATATACTCTAAAAAGACCAGTAATCCATATGAAGTACAAACTTAATTTCTGATAGGGGTGTGCAAAGCAGGCCTTATTCAATTTAGATTCGTATTTGGCCCAAATCAGGGACAGTGATTCAATTAGTTGAGTCAGATCTCTGTCCCTGATTCCATTTGGCTGAATCCAAATCTGAAGACACAGCTTTAAATGTTTTTTCTACATACTTTGAGGTACGAGGCATGACTCACAAATGCTGTGATGCTGGGGTGGATGGAGCGTCCCACAGGAGTGCGGTGAGGTCCCTCCACATGCTCGGCAGTGAACCCGGAAGTGGCCCACTGGGTGTGCATTGTATGCACACATTCTGAACCTGTGCAAGGCCAAGGCTAATATTTGATCTGCCTTTCCAGTGCAGGTCCAGTGTGATAGCCTGTAAATTTGCCTTTATTTAAAAAAAAAACAAACCAAAAAACTGTGAGTAGCAGAGAATAATCTGAAATACAAAACAAACTGAATGAACATCCAGCCCATCTAATTTTTCCATTCCCCTTTCCTTTGCAGTTATAATTGACTCAATTTATAAAGTCACAGAAGGCCGACAGTCAGAAATATTCCATCGCCATGCAGAAGGGAACTTTGACCCAAGTTGCTGCTTTACCATTTACCATGGAAACCACATGGAGTCACTAGATCTGATCACTTCTAATCCAGAGGAGGCTCGCACCTGGATCACAGGACTAAAATATTTGATGGCTGGAATAAGTGATGAGGACTCTCTTGCTAAAAGACAAAGAACTCACGATCAATATCCTTTCTAGAACTTTATCTCCAGTTTCCAGTTTGGTATTTCTACTTTGTTTTTTCTCGTGTTGGTATTAGTAGTCCATTCCGCCTCCCACAGGAAACAATTGAAATGTTTGCTTTTGATTGTGATAGGAGAGGAATTGGTTAATGGGTTCAAAGAATTGTCTTTACAAATTCAAAATAATTTCTGATCTTCCCAATGAGTGAAAGTTTTCCAATCCTCTTATTTCATTTTCTAAAATAGTTTCATAGTTGGTAGGGTTGGAAGGGACCTAAGTAGATCATCTAGTCCGACCCCTTACCATGGGCAGGAAAGGATGCTTGGATCAAATGACCCCAGTTAGGTGGCTGTCTAGCCTCCTTTTGAAGACCCCAGGGTAGGGGCAAGCACCACTTCCCTTAGAAGTTGGTTCCAGCTCCTAGCCGCCCTGACAGTGAAGTAGTGCCTCCTGATATCTAGCCTGAATCTACTCTCAGTCAATGTATGGTCATTGTTCCTTGTTACCCCTCAGTAGTGCTCAGGGGAACAGGGGGAACTTGCTCCCATTGCTTGCTGGTCCCCCTTGGCAAGCTTATAGGCAGCCACCAGATCCCCTCTCAGCCGTCTCTTGTGGAGGCCGAACAGGTTCAAGTCCTGTAGCCTCTCCTCGTACGGCCTGCCCTGCTGCCTCCTAATCATGTGAGTGGCCCTCCTCTGGACCCTCTTGATGCTGTCCACATCCCCCCTGAAGTGCGGCGCCCAGAACTGGACACAGTACTCCATCTGCAGCCTGACCAGTGTCGCATAGAGGGGGAGGATCACCTCTTTGGACCTGCTTGTGATGCATCTATAGATGCATGACAAAGTGCAGTTAGCCTTCCTGACTGTGTCCCCACATTGGCGACCCATGTTCATCTTGGAATCAATAGTGACTCCAAGATCCTTTTCTGCCTCTGTGGTGACAAGAAGGGAGTTCCCCAGCCTGTAGGTATGCTGCTGGTTCTTCCTTCCCAGGTGCAACACCTTGCATTTGTCCATATTGAAAACCATCCAATTCTCATGGCCCATCTCTGTAACCTGTCAAGATCTAGTTGTAGCTTGTCCCTCTCTTCTAACGTGTCCACTTCTCCCCACATCTTAGTGTCATCTGCAAACTTGAACAAGGTGCTTTTCACCCCCTTGTCCAAGTTGCTGGTGAAGATGTTGAACAGTGCAGGCCCAAGGACTGAGCCCTGGGGAACCCCACTGCCTACATCCCTCCAGGTCAAAAAAGACCCATCTACCACCACTCTCTGGGTGCAGCCCTCCAGCCAATTTGCGACCCATCTGACTGTGTAGGCATCGACACCACCAAAGACACCTAATTTTTTAATCAGGATCGGGTGAGAGACAGTGTCAAAGGCCTTCCTAAAGTCCAGGAAGACTATGTCCACCGCGACACCTGCGTCCAAGGCTTTTGTGACCTGGTCATGGAAGGCCACCAGGTTGGTCTAACAGGACCTCCCTGTAATGAACCCATGTTGGTTGCCTCTAAGCATAAATTTCCCTGCTGGCCCCTAGCAGATGTTCTCCTGGATTATTTTCTCAAAGAGCTTCCCCAGGACCAAGGTAAGACTAACGGGCCTATAGTTTCCTGGGTCCTCCTTCCTCCCTTTTTTTTAAAATGGGGACCATGTTGGCCCTTTCCCAGTTGTCAGGCACCTCACCAGAGCACCATGAGTGCTTGTAAAGCTGTGCCAGGGGTCCTGCAATTACCTCTGCCAATTCCCTAAGCACTCTGGGTTGGAGATCGTCTTTTGAAATCAATTGTTTGAAATTACAGCTGCAAAAACATTCTTATTTACAAAATTAGGGATTGGTTCTCTCTCTTGAGGGATGCTCGGCCTTCATTAAGGAGATTTGGCACCTCTCACTGGATGCTTAGCATTTAACAGGAGTAAAGAGAGCTTAATTTTGGAGAACAAATCAGAAGTTCAGTTTTGACTCAAGTTAAGAACCAAGGCCTTCAGGATGAGATTCTGTAGAGACAGGTTAGCAAGTAGAATTGGATGGAGGATATAGGTTGAGAATAAAAAGGTGGATTGATGATAATTAAGCAGCTACACTGAAATAATAACTATAAAAGGTGAATAATTACTTATTTAAGGGTATAATTTACCCATTGGACTTATTACTTTCTATTTGGAAGTTCATGGAGCTTATTTGGAGATATAGTTAATTATTTTGCTGAAATGGGGTTTTTTCCTATTGAAAATAAGCTGTTTCATAAAATATAGCTGATTATAGTCCTGCAATCAAATGAAATAATTTGGAATTTAAAAAAAAAATCAGAAACTTTCAGAAAATTTACCTTCTCTCCATTTTTTTTGGTTTTTTTCTTTCTTTTTACATTACACTAAGTGTTGAAAAGTATTTGAAAGATAAAAGCTGATAGAAAGTAACACACTCCCTTTTAAAAGTGACATCTTTCTCATCTTATAACTTTCTCTCAAAGTTTTGGGCTCCACAATTCAAAAAGGATGTGAAGAAGCTTGAGAGAGTCCAGAGAAGAGCCACGCGCAAGATCAGAGGTCAGGAAAACAGACCTTAGAGGCTGAGAGCTATGGGACTCTTAAGCCTGGAAAAGCGCAGGCTCAGGGGTGATCTGATGGCCACCTATAAGTTTATAAGGGGTGTTCACCAGGATCTGGGGGAACGTTGTTCACTAGAGCACCCCAAGGGATGACAAGGTTGAACAGTTATAAACTACTGCAAGACCGTTTCAGACTGGACATAAGGAAGAATTTCTTTACTGTCTGAGCCCCCAAGGTCCGGAACAGCCTGCCGTTGGAGGTGGTTCAAGCACCTACTTTGAATGCCTTCAAGAGAAATCTGGATGTTTTTCTTGCTGGGATCTTATGACCCCTGCTGACTTTCTGCCCCTGGGGCGGGGGCTGGACTCGATGATCTTCCGAGGTCCCTTCCAGCCCTAATGTTTATGAAAGCTTTGAAAGTATATTAAAAGAAATCTTTGAAAAAAGATCAGTTTTGCATATTTCCTTTGAATTTTTAATAAAAGTAAGTTGGATGAAGCAGAGGAAAGCCAAAGGGTCCACTTCTGTTCATCTACTTGTTGTAATTCACAAGTATAGTATTGCTGATCTCCTTGGCTCTTCATAGGGTATAGACAGTTGTAACAATTTATCAATTTCATATTATGCTTATGTAAGTTGTTAGAATGTGCATCATTTATTAGCAATACAAGTGTAGTAAAACCATTACATCTTTAACCCTGTTTCATTTAGGGTCAAAGATGATTTCACTGATTTATATCCCAAAAGGATCATACATTTGTAACAGAGAGTAATAGTTGGTATGTACTCCCAAGCTGATGTCTGTTCTTATTCCATTTTTAAGGTCATTCAAAGGTACTTTCATCCATACCTGTAGAATAACATCCTTGATTCAGAGAGTTTGCAGTTGATTTTATAAAAAATACATAAATCCTCTGATAGAGACAAATACAAAAGTTGTACTTTTACTTAAAAGTAAAAGACCAGTGCAGCAAAGTATCCATACATTTTTACTTAGGATGTTAATTACAAATAGTAAAGGGACTTCAAGTGAGTTGAAGCATATAAGTTTAAGAAGCACTGAAGGTATGAAACACACCCGGGTCCAAATTCTGCCTCTCTCCTTGCACATGAGCATTCTTTAAATGGTAGCTGGGTGGATTACTCTGGCCCTTCTAAACATTGCACACAGGCTGACCTACTGCAAACAGGAGCTGTTTTGAGAGGATTACAGCATGTATCCTGTATTGTCTTGGTTAAGACTGCACCCAGCAGTGGAGATCCACAGTGGATAGGGTAAAATAAACTGGCTTTGATTAATAGGCTTTTCAAGCACACACTGCTTTCAGCATACCACACACAAATGTTCAGAGATCAAGGCGCAGTATCCTAGGGCTGCTGACAGATGTTAAATTAAAGGTTGATGGGATCTGACGTACAACTCCAACAATTGTGCCTCCTGCAATGGCATACATGCATGGCGGAATTGTGGGATTGGGGCTCAATCCCAATTGCACCATATTGCTGGTGAAGGGGGAGCTTGGGTTCATGATCACTGGGTTCCCTTGCATGGGCAAATAGAAAATTTGTCTTCCATGCTACATTCTCTCTAAGCTGTGTGGGGTGTGTGGCTGCACAGGTGCACTCATGCCGCACTTCCAGGGACGCCTGCTTGGCCATGCACACTACACAGCTTAGTGGGAACACTGGTCCCCTGTGCTCCTGCAGCTGGCAGCCTTGGGATGATTGGGGCTGCCAGCTGGTGGAGTGCATTGGATGTCTTAACTCCTGTGTATCCATGGGACTGGAACCATTCTTCAGAGTTTTGTGACCTGCTTCGTTTGTTACTATGCGGTCACGTGCACTGATACATATCTGACCTCCACAGACAATGGCAAGTAATATCTGTTTGAGAATAATTTTTTTCCATTGTGGCCAGTACCCTTGATTTAGATGTGCCCAATGCTGTACATCCGGCAACAGTGCTTCTATATCTGTTGCTTGCAAAACATCTGTTTCTAGTGCTACTTCCTTGTTTTCATTGTAGTGTTCTATTTTTGCTTGAGATTGTTGACATCCTTCATCCTCTGGAAAGTCTTGTCAGAGTGCTATCTGCCTACCTGCTCACTGTCTCTTTTCTCCTTGCTTCCCACCCTTCACTTCCTAGGCAGTCCTGTGATTTCTGCTGCTGTTTGTACAAAGGTTGATGAGTATGTCACCATTTATATTCTGCTTTCCATTTCTTCCTATCAAGTTGGTACTTTTGACTGCTTTAGCCCATTTTGCTTCATCTGGATCAGGCCTGATGCTTCCCCTTTCAAAGATGACTGACCAAAGAAACTCAGGCGCCCTACTGTGATTTGCATGCTAGGTTGCACTCTCGTCATTTTGTGAATACTGTCAGTAGGATTTTGTCATAGTTCTCTCCGGTGCTTTCATGAACTAAAATGTCACTGCTGATTACTTCAACTCCTGTCACAAAGGATACTCCAAAAAAGGCTGTACCAGGTTTTGGGGTTTTTTCCTCTGCTGCAACCACTGAGCTAAGTCTTTACAATTGTTCCTTTGACTGTTTGTTTATGCTAGTGTTCCTTCTCCACTTTGAGCTCTATCATTAATAGCAGCCATTTCCATGCATACATTACTGACCCTGCAGTTTTAGAAAGCTTGAGGCAAGAATTCTTGTGGGTGATCGCTCTTATAGGACCAGTTCCATAGTTGGGATAGATTTAGGCAAGCTTTTGGATATCAGGGGGTATGTCTACATATGCATTAATGTTATTACAGGTACCAAACTAAATGCTCAGTAACCAGCACTACTGTGCAATAGTGCTGGTGCACACATTTTAGTTCTACTGCACATTAGCACAGGTTTTGCCCACTGTGCTAATGCCCAGTAGAATTAGTCCGTGCTTGAAGCATCTTATGTAGATGTGCCCAGAAGTACTCTTCTTTAGACCTCAGGGAAGACCTCAGACACAGCAGAGCTAAGTATCAGGTGGGACAAGAGCTTGTTTAGAAGGGTTAATGAGTATCAGGTAGATTATAATGGGGCATGAAGTCATTGTCTAGGTTCAGTCCCTGATACTTAGTGTCCAATTGGCTAATGAATTCCTCTTCCCAAGCCCATCTTGTAAAGTTGTTGGGCAGGTTTTCTTTGATCTTCTTTGAAGATTTCCTTTAGAGAAGTTTCCAGTTAAATTTTGATTGCAAATAATTTCTTCTATCTTTGGCTTTTATTTTGTATAAACAAGCTAAGATTGAGGTTTCAGTTACAAGGCTGTAACAGGGCACTGGAGTGTGTCTGTTCCTTTAAGTGAGTTAGCAGCCTGGAAAGCTGCTTGCAGGTGGTGTGGAGGGCTAAGGAGAGACCCACCTGGCTGGAAGGGGCTGGAGCTATATAATCCCAGAGCCTGAGCCAGTCAGGCAGTCTCATCCTGGCAGCCACAGTGTGAGGAGCACTGGGCAGCGGGCTCCTGAAAGGACTGGAGCTTATACTGCAGGCCTGGGAGCAGAGGCACGGCCCTTGGGCTGAGAAAGACTGAGTTTTATAGGCAAGTGGCCTTGGCTATATTATGAGTCCACAGAGGGTCCTTGTGCCTGGACCAGAGGGTCCCTGAACCTAGAGAAGGGCTGCGAGTTAGACCAAGGGTCTGGGAACCCAGAGATGGGGCATCATGCAGGACCAAGGGTCCAGAAGCTGAGAGAAGGGGTGGTGTACAGGACCAGAGGTCTGGGAGCCCAGGAAGGGATTGTGTAAGGGACCACAGGGGTCTAAAGGCCCAAGCAGGCTGAGTGCATAATTTGTCAACATCACCGAGAGAGAAAGCCAGCAAGACTTAGGGCATGGTGTCCAGGAGGTATGGAGTGATGTATGGAGCCCTTAAGGTGACGGGTGCTCAGCAGGGGTACAGACAGGCTGAGAGGGCCTGCTGGCCTGGGGCACAGGAGAGGCCCAGTGGGGATTGCCAAAGGCTCAGGCTCACTCAGAACCCACAGGCAGCCTCTCTTTTTATAACCTTCATTAAGAGCAAGGTATGGCAGGAGAGCTTCAAGGGAAGGGCTACAGCTGAGCCTGAGCGAGGCAGGGGCTGCATGGCCACCAGGGGTCAGCATGACCACTCCTGGGACCATGGACCTGTTACAGAGGCTTCCTGGCTAACATCTGTGGGAGATGTGGAACAAAAGGCCACAGGAAAGGCCACAGAACAGTTTCATTGGTGACTGAGGGCCATCCCCAGTAGAGGACTTTGAGTAAAATGGATTTTCTTGGCTTCAGTCTAGTGTTGGGTATTCTGCTCTAAAGCAGATGCATCAATGATATGGCCCATAGGCTGAATCTGACCCATGGAGCCACATCATCTGGCCCTCAGTGCTGGACCTGTGCAGGACCAGTCTAAGGATCTTCCCACATTCTCAATCCAGAGCCTGTTCTGGTTGGTCTGGGACTCCACTGTATGTGGTGTCTGCTGTTGCTGGTCTGGAAACTGAGCCATGTTTGGCACCTGCTTCTGCTGTTCTGGGATAGGTGCCACATGCAGTACACTTCCCTGAATGGTTGCAATGTGCAAT
Source organism: Crocodylus siamensis (assembly GCF_052110815.1). Lineage (NCBI taxonomy): Eukaryota > Metazoa > Chordata > Crocodylia > Crocodylidae > Crocodylus > Crocodylus siamensis. The sequence continues at coordinate 73,985,818 of NC_143400.1, read as the reverse complement.
GCAATCCTGGACTCGTCAGAGCAAGTGCTGGATCTGGCATATTGGGGAAAAGAGGGAGGGGACTCCATGGTTCTTCTGCATACTGGATCCAGTGCCTGCTCTGACTCTTCTGGGACTGTGCCAAATCAGGTGCCCACTGCAGCCAGTCCGGGACATATGCTTCATGCAACATCAACCGCAGATGAGCCAGAGTGAGCACCATGTGTGGCTTGTATCCCAATCCAGTTAGAGTGGGTGCCATGTATGGTCCAGTCCTGGGCCAGCTGGAGCAAGCACCACAGGCACTGAATCCAGCATGGGGGGGAGATGATCTGTGGGCCCCATTTGGAGGTTCATCTGGCTTGTGGATCAGTTCCATGCCATGCATCTCACCTGTGGGGCTAAATGATTTTGGCACCCCTACTCTAAATGGCCAGTCACAAGTTCCTTAATAATGTAAAGACTTGTTATCTTTGTCTTCAGTAGGAATCTTGCCGGAATAAGGTTTATAAGGCTGAACTCTGAATCTTTCCCCATTCCTTCAGCTCTATTCATGATTTTTTAATGCTCTCCTAAAGCTTCTAGGCATTACAACAGAGCCTCTCATTTTACAAAGCCCTTGCTTATCTCTTGCATTTAAATATAGAAACCCTTTCTTTTATTAAATTATCCTGTATTATCATTTATGCATTATTTAATGTTTTCTTTGAAGATCATGACTTAATTATGAAGAGCCATTTTCAGTTACTAGAATAATATAGTTTATTTAGTTTTCTTTCTGGGAGTATTCTTACCTAGAGCTACAGAACAGCTGTCATATTACACTACTGGGATAACAGTGATTCAAGTGGACCGACACCTATTGAAATCAGTACTCAAGAGAGGGTATGGGAGAGTTCTGCTGTGTTTGGGAACCCCACAGCTTACAAGAGAACCTGCGTCCAGAAGCAGAGAATGTAGATTTCCCTACTGCAAACAGATTTTGCTTCTTTTAAGATACTGCCATTAAGGGTGTCCTCATCCTGGAAACTGCTTAGGTTTTCAGAAGGGCACTTTCTATAGACCTTAGGAGGTTTGGAATTGCACTTTCTGAATACATCTATTAAACCAGAGTGTTTTCCCCTCCCTAATGGTTAGGTGGTGCCAGATTGGCCTGAGGCTGTGTAGGGATATCTCACCTAGAGAAGTGAGAGAGGGACTGTGTCAGGGATCACTATTAGTCCCTGAACTCTGCAGTTCACATATGTTGTATGCAGATATATGACAGCACAGCCTAATCCCCTCCTGTGACTGACACAGAGGGTCAAAGTGCGGTGAGTATAGGAAGGGCTGGGGAGGCAAGGTTGGGAATAGGGACAGAAGAGAACTGTCTAGGGGTAAAAGAGGATGTGAATGGAGAATGATCTAGTGAGATGATGCAATAATGTTAAGAAAGTAAGGATTGAGAAGGGAAGAAATTATCAGCAAAAGAAAAAATTAAAAATATATGATAAAATAACAGCTGCATGAAATTAGGTGAAATTTGGAGACCAAAGACAGAAAAACAATCATTAATTCTAACTAATTAATTTTTAATTAAAGATCTTCCGAAATCATTGACTTTAGTCATCCGGCTAGACTAGTGTCATAATGTCAATTTTATTGCATGCTGTAGCACTAGATACATTTTGAACTTGATGCAGAGGCCTGTTGAGCAAGAAGTCTTCAAGTACACATCCTGAGCCAAAAGTCCCTCAGCTCCACTGAAATCAGGAACCCCAGTTTACATTAAGATAAAACTGCTCTGAGATCACCATCTGGAGGAATGGTTCAGTGAAGCTATATGAGAGATCGATTTGTCTCGGTGTGGAGGTGGTCACAAACTTGATAGAAATTATGGGCCATTTTGGTGAAAACATTCTGTCAGTCATATTGTGGAATAGGCTGACACAAATTATCTTTGGTAAGGATGCCAAGTTTGCCATTGCAATGTCACTCTTCTATAGTGCTTTTCAACAGTGAATATCAAACAGTATATGTATCAGAATCTCCATTCCACAGACACAGAGACTGAGAAAAAAGGGCAGAAGTACTTTCTCCAAGGCCATCTAGCAGGCCACTGGCACAGCTGAGAATAGGTTTCCTGAGTCCCATTCCAGTATTTATTCAGCTAGAACACACTACCTTCCTCACTAGGATGAAGATGTTCAGTATAAGTAGTTCAACCTTTCCTTAACATATTTGTACTTGGGTGAAGCAGACCTTTGAGGAAGCTGACAAGAATGGAGATGGCTTATTGAATATTGAAGAGATCCACCAGTTGATGCATAAACTAAATGTCAATCTGCCTCGCAGAAAAGTACGACAAATGTTTCAGGTTAGGCTTTTATTTTCAGTATTGTGTTTATAAATATATATTGTGGTCCCAGAGATGATGTGCAGGTTACTGACAAGGGTCAGTAATTTTTAAAGGTTACTAAGAAAACAGTTGCATTTAATTGATTTTATATAGGTGAAGCAGAGGAGAGGACATGATCCCTGGTGATTTTAACTATTGATGATAGCTAGTTTGGTGGCATTAGGCAAAAGGCCCAAAGTAAGGTATTTCAGTGCCTGATTAATTATGTGCGACTAGAAAGGTGTGGCTAGAAAAGTCCAGTTATTTTGGCTACTTTACAAAATTACCACAGGTCACTTAAGGCTCAGTTCTTTTAGCTTTATTCATATTTATCAATACCTTATTCCATGAATAGTTCAATTTGAGATTAATGGTACTAATTCTAAAGGAAAATACTTCCCAATGTGAGTAAGCGGAACAGAAACAAACCTTTATTTAGATTTTCTGTTATCACCCCACCTCAACCCCATCCTGTATAACTTACACAAAAAACAGCATTTCATTTAGAGCAAGATTAAATCCTAGTATGATGAAAAAGGGGAGAAGAGGTGGAACTGTAGCAAAGAGGGGTTAATTTGCTCCAGTCTAATGGTTGGAGCAGGTTGCACTCAACCTGTGCTAATTAAGGAGGCACTCTGTAGATTTTCCTTGCATGAGAAACAAGGTCCAAGATGTTCATGTTACCACATACATTCTGTAGAGGCCCACTTTATATAAAGGTCAAGATCTAGATGTGGTCTCATACATGTCCTTCTGAGGCTGGTAAATGCAGATGGAGAAAATGAGGCACAGAGAGATGAATAATTTGTTCCAAGGCAGCACAGTGAACTCACCAGACACTAGTGGACAAAGGGTGATGAGGCCTATCTATAGCAGAACAAGATATAGAAGCCAGGAGTTGGGCCTTCAAGGCCGCCGTCACCTCCACTCACCCACAATATTTCTCTTGGTGTAGGTTGCCTGCTCTGTGCCACTTTCAATTTCAGATCATGCATCAGGGTGAGAGTCACAGCACTCATAGCATATAAAGGAGGAAGATTTGCAGACACACAATTGTTCTCATTATACTGGACTTAATTCTGCTTTTATGTTGGTGTATGTGCAGAATGGAGCTACTTATTTAGCAGAGCTGATTGAAATTTTGAATATATTTTTAGAAAAATATTTGAACAAAAATTAGTTTTGAAAGGAAAGAGTTTTGCAGAAATATCCATGCGTTTCACAGAAATGATCAAGGTTATTTTTTCATTTCTTTGGTATAATTTCAGAGAATATGTACCAGTTTTAGCCACTGTTACTATTTACACTCTTGCAAGTAAATGAGAAATTAACTGTATTAGGTATAACATGAATCAGACAAAAAAATTTAAAAGTACTTTTTTTGCACAAAAATCTAGACAACTGCACAAAAGGGAGGTTTGTTTAAAATCTCAGAACCACCTATAGACAAAAATGTGCATGGCCTTCTTGTGTAAGATCAGTATTATAGTGGCAAATCCCTCAGAGGAAGCAGGGGTATAGGTTATAGCATGTCTGTCTAAGGACATAGGCAAACAAGTTCTTTGGGTGAATCTGATATCTTTTATTGGACCAACTAAATAAGGAGGAAGAAGGTCAGAGAAAGGAGTACAGTTTATGGGTGTGAGAAATCTGGGATGCTTCTGAGGTAGCTGATGCCAATGCATCGATAAATTTAGGCTAAACAGCATCCACAAATCATAAGCCTCTTTTGAAGTAGAGGTAGAATTTTAAATTAAAAAAAAAACCAAGTTCTCTTTAATACCAAGTAGTTGAAAATTGTTTCCTTCTCTGCTTAACTGCTACAATCTGAATTTACATACTCCACTGACAGCAGCACTAACTTTTAACATGATGCAATGAAATGAAGCTCTCTGCAGAGCTGAGGTGTTACTGTTCTTGCCAGCTGCTGCAGGAGAAATAGAGGAATATGAAGTCATGCATTGGCAGGGAAAAATCTTTTTAGTTTTCCTTTAAAATTAAAAGAAATACCTAGGGATGGAACATGCTCTTATTAACAGGCACAAGCTTTTTTATAACCAGAAGCAGTTATTATTTCAATTTGGCAAAAACAAACTGTGTTTTAATTCTGTTGTTGCTGCCAGCCTGTATCTGAGTTCATATTATAGGCCTTAAAGAGATGCTTAAAGACACACCTTGGAAAGAAAATTGAAGTGCTGAAAGATTATCTTAGTGCTAGTGGCTGTTGAAACCCAATCCCAAAGCCTTTATTTTTCTCTTAGACAAGTGGTGCAGTGACCGTCCAGAATCACCAGTTCTTTGGGCATGGTAAAGGATAGGACAGAGATGTAGTGGGCCAGATTCTTAGTTCTGGATCTGGCTACTTAGCAAAGCTGCCAGGGCATTGTTTTAAAGGATTCCTCCTGGCAGAGCTAGCTTTGTGCCATCTGTTTGCTGTTTATGCTTGACTCAGCTGAGGATCTGCCCCCCTGTTATGATTACGCAGACTCTAATCTCTAAAACTGTGTCAGACAGATGCCTGCTACCCAGAATCCAAGAAATACTATGTGTGTGTGAAAAGGGACACCCCTGAATATGAGGAGTATATGCTGCAGTAAAGGAGCATCGAGATATAAAGATGGAGAAGTGCAGCATGTAGGGCTATGAAATGAATCTGTTTGTTTTTATATTGGTATTTACTTATGTAAAGAACAATGATCCAAAAATATGTTTAAAGCAATGTTAAATTGAATGTGTTAGTTAAAGGTAAAGTGAAACTGGACCACTGCTTGAGTGGCTTTTTGTGTCTTGTAGACAAGCTGTTCCATTCTGGGAAGCATGAGATCAGGTGCAGACAGAAAAAGTTCATGTACAAGTTAAAAGAATGTGGACCATGACACAGTGGGCTCGGGAGGCTTTGGAGATATGGCTGAGCCCTTCAGCATGACTTCCTTTTTATCTAATGAACTGTTGTACAGAGACGGCTAGAATCAAGGGGATTCTGGTCAAATCAATGTTGATAAGAGTTTCTGCCCAGGGAAATTAAGGATGAACAGTCTTTCATGGGACTCCACGTGAATATTAGCACCTGCATTTGCAAATCTTGAAGTAAAATGTAAAGAAAGGTTATAAAGGGAAAGAATATGTACCTCTGGGCATGTGTGACTGGTGGCTCCTGATTCTGGGTGGGGGGCACCTGCAGAAGTCGGTGGCAGGAGTTGAGCTGTTGAGTGTCCACAGATGCTGCTGGTGGTGTTGGCAGTGGGGGCTGAGCTGGCAAGCATCTGCAGATGCCAGCGGTGGCATCAGTGGTGGGGACAGCTCTGTCAGGGGGGGCATGTGCCCCCCTCGGTACCCCTCTACCAGTCGCCTATGTCTCTGGGAATGAATGATGCTATTCATGAAAGCACAGAGTCCACCAAAACTATCCATGCTATTAAACCTTCCTTTCACTTTTTTTTTCTGAGCTGCTTATAATCTAAAACTCAACAGGAAAAGAAGTCTTTCTTGACTGGGTTACTGCAGATAATGGCATAAAAGAGAATATATATTGGAGAACTGCTGTCAAATATTTTGTAAATCCAAAGCAATCCTCTTAGGCAGCTGCACCAAGTACAAACAGTTATAACAGACGAGTAAGCACTGTTTTCTTCTCTAGCAGTAGTTCTGAGGGCAAACTAAAACAGAAAAAGGGCTGGGTTGGTGGAGTTATTTTTCTGCATTGAATCATGCTGTTACTTCAGACTTGTCCCTGAATCTACAGGCTGCTGGAAATGGGATTAAATGGTTGTGGCATTTTATCATGTTGATATATATTTAGCATTGTAATATTGTACTGGTTTATTTAAAAATTCTAAAATCTGCCCCTGGATAACGTTACTGAGTGAGATTTTTTTCTATTGCTTGTACTGTTGTAATTGGAATTTACTGCATTGTATCAGTAGTAATTCTGGCTTTTCACCGGTGCCACTAAATTAGAATCTGGCCCAACATGAACTCTACTCACAAGATAAATAAAGTGGAAACCAGAAACAAAATTGGTCCCTTCATGGAGAGCTTGTTGTTTTTGGAACAACTGAATTTCTATTTAGGAGCCCCATAAGAATTCTTTTTGCTTTAGGAGGTGCTTGCTAGAACTGCTCATGTATTACAGCCAGAACCATATGAAGCATCTTTTCTTATACACATGCTCTATTCTGCTTTGTTCCTTCAACTGGGTATTCTTGTTTCTCAGGAAGCTGACACAGATGAGAACCAGGGGACCCTGACATTTGAAGAGTTTTCTGTATTTTACAAGATGATGTCATTACGGCGTGATCTCTACTTGTTGCTTTTGAGCTACAGTGACAAGAAGGATCATCTCACTGTTGAAGAATTTGCCCAGTTTCTGAAGGTAGAACAAAAGGTAGGTATGGGAATAGCAAGTACAGTTAATGGTCTTTTTTAACGCACACAAACTTATATGTTTACATTGGGCTCACTCTTACCTTCCATCTGTATTTACTACTGACGGGTGAAAATGAGGAATTTGTTGTGGAGATGCTGATACAATGTTAGGGTAAAAATTGGATCTGACTAGATGCTGTATTACAACCAAATGCTTTTGGAAAATGCTTTTGAACTCTTGAAAACATTGTGGGTGGAAATGGCATATTAGGTAAATATTCATACTGGTTTATGTTGACATCCAGGTAACAGGTTTATACGTGCAGTTAATAATCCAGCAAGCATTACATTTTAGGATTATCATGTTCTTTCACATCACTTGCCTAATGTTAAGGAAACATTTATATTAAAGGAAAAAAATGAGTATGTGGTAGAATCTAACAGCTCATAAATAGAAGGTTTGGCAGGCATATTAGAATGGAGGTTAGGAATGTAAAATCTACATTTTAAATGTTGACACAAGAGTTTGTTTCTTTTTTTTTTTTAATCCACTATTTGAAGAAATGAGCAACAGACTTGTCTGCATCTTCCTACATTAGTTTTGTTGGCCTACTTTTAGTTCAGTAATTGTATGTTGAGATGAATTTATGGTGTAACATCTTTTCATTTCAGTTAAATCCCACAAATTTTCATAATATTATTCTTGTTTTCTTATGAATCATTTAAAAATAAGTAAAGGAATACATAAAAGTTGCAATACATTTAAAAACCAGATTTTAAACATTGACAAATCAAAAAAGCAATGGTTTTATAGAAGTCAGTAAAGTGACCTCTTTAAGCTAACACTAGTTGTACATGATAAGCATTGTCATAATTATATTCTCAGTTTAATCTGTTGTTGATCCATGATGTTACCACTAACACTGAGCAACACATTAATATTTGATATTGTTAGAGAGTTTAATTTTTAACAGTCTCCTATTTTGAATTCTGATTTGGGTATGTAGGAGTGGAATTAAATTCTATGCACAGAAATCACAAATCTTCATACCAACAGTTTAATTTTTAAAAATGTTCTTTGAAATATAGCATTTTAATGAAAGATTTTTGAAGAGAAGGCTGCATTTTTGTGTAATTTAACTATGAACTTACACTTCTCTGACCTGAGAGCTCTTCAAGACTGGGATGATGAAGTAAATGTTTCAACATAGCCATCTAAAGTAGGCACCTAAGATCATGTATAGACATCTGTCTAACATGCCTGATTGTTCAGAGATGTTCAGATAAAGCCTATATGATGTGCAGGTGTCCAGCATCTCGGTAAATAGGCCACTTTTAAGTAAAAGCTTACATATGGATTTTGGTGGCTAAATGAAGGTGGCTATGTTTGAAAATAGCTCTGTTGTACATAGATAGCGCCTAGCACTTGTGGGCAATATCAAGCTACTTTTGCTATGGCTGCTATAACTACTGCTTAATGTTTCTGTAGATAAGAACCACAAGAGGGCAACATAACCATATGGTAGTAATGAAGCTGGTAAAAAATACACATTTTTATTTTTCTATAAAATTTAAGTTTAAACCTTTTTTGTTTGAAATTTGTCACTTCTTACTTTTCCTGGCAAAGTAGCATCCCAACATTTTTATTTTAAAAAAAAATGAAAACAAGGTATAGAATTACTTTGTTTAGTTTTCAGTTTCTGTTTTCTTCACTGAAAACTGGAAGGCTTCCACCACAATAAGGGGTGGATCCAGCGGGTGCAGGGATGCAGTTGCTTTTTGTGTCCCCTATTTTGTATTTGTGCTTTTGATTAGTCCTCCTGAGGTATGGTGCCTTTCATTTGTTTGCACTGAGCTTCATCCTATTAGTTTTAGACCAACTTTCCAATCTGTTGAGAGCCTTCTGAATCATGCTTGCATCCTTCAATGCGTTCACAATCCTTCCCAGGTTTGTGTCATCTACAGACTTGCTCAAGAAGCTTTCTATGCTAGCATCCAAATCATTAATAAATACGATGAACAGCACTGAGTCGAGGACAGACTCCTGTGGAACTCCACTCAGAACCTTCTGTCAGTCTGATACGGCCCCATTAATAATTGCCCTTTGTTTGCATCTGTTGAGTCCGTTATCTATCCACCTTGTAATAGTTTTATCTAGCGCACATATCTCCAATTGTTTATGAGAAGGTCGTTTGGAACCTTGCTATAATTGAAATGCACTGTATCTGCAGCATCCCCTTCATCCACCCAAGTAGTTACTTTGTCAGAGAAGGAGATCAGGTTTGTCTGACATGATTTGTTTTTCATAAATCCATGCTGGCTGCTTGCAGTCAGCCCTTCCTCCTCCAGATGCTTGCAGATGGCCTTCTTTAGGATATGCTCTAGTAACTTCCCAGGTATGAGGTGAAGCTAACAGGTTTATAGTTTATTTTTTCTTTCCTCGTTTAAAGTGGGGCACAACGTTGGCCCCTTTCCAGTTCTCTGGTACCTGGCCCATCTCCCACCACCACATGAAAATCATTGCAGAGGGATTTTTGCTATGATTTTAAACTGAATAATACAGCGCTATGCTCTGACATATTAGTAAATCTTCTAGTTTCTCTTTAACTGAAGAAAAATATGTGTTGTGCTATATGTGATGTTATGTACCGCCATCTTCAAAATCCTAGCTCTGCCTATGGCCACAGTAAAAAGCGTTTCAGTTGACAAAACAAACAAAACACAGGGTTTTTTTAAAACAAACATAAAGCTTTGCTAGAAAAAACATCAACACTTGTAACATTAGTTGGCAGTGGTGATTGATATTGGCTGTCTCTTTGACTCTAGAGGCTAATTAGTGATTGTATGACCTGCTATAGGTGGACAGACATGCTGATGGTGAAGCTGGCACCTGCTGACTAGGATTGTCTTTGAGGATACTTGGTTATTTGTTTGCCTCTGGTCATGGGCGGATCCAGGAATTTGAAAAGGCAGGTGTCAGACATGCCACACATGTTCTGGGGGAGGCTGTGTCTCCCCCTCCCCTTTCCTTGCCAGATAGTGCCAGAGCAGCAGCTGCCAGGGACTTTTTGGTGCCCCTTAAGCAGGTAAGACACATCCCCCACCTCTCTGGGCACCCCTTCCCCTCAGGTGCCAGCACCTATCCTTCCATTATGTTCTCACCTGCTGAAGCAGGGGTAGCAGACGGGTTGCCACTGGGTGCAACAAAGGGGAACCTGCCTGTTGCTATTACTGTCTCTAGCTGGCCTTGTTGCAGGGGAGCTCCAGCTATAGCCTGAGGCTATATAGACTGCTATAGCCTGAGGCTTCTGTCTGTTAGAGTCATCCTGGAGTGGCAGCCTGGCTGGGACCAGCAGCAGCAGGGCAGAGGGAGGAGGGGGTGGATCCCTTTATGGTGCCTGCTAGAGGACGGGGGTGGGAGGGGGCTACCTGGGCAGTGGGCTGGGAGCAGGTAGGCCTGGAAACCCACTGCTGTTGCTGTTTCCAGCTGAACTGGGGGCAGGGAAAGCCCCAGGATGGCTCCTGCCCACTCTAGTTTGGAGCTACCGGGAGCAGCTCTACAGTAGAGGCAGGGTCAAGTCCCTGCTTCCTTCCTCTCCACCACATTTCTTTCAGAGCCCTGAAGGCATCAGCTGTGGGAAGCAGCTGTGCAGAGTAGTGGACAGGCTGGGGCAGATGGTGATCCCCTGGCTTCTAGGTGCTTTTGATCGCTGCCTGACTCCCCATTGTCCCCCATGGTTTGATAGCAGGTGCTGGAAGGGAGATCACCCTCCCCAGCCCTGCGCAGCACTCCACACAGGTGCTTCCTTCACCTGGAATCACCCCAGCCATGGGGGGAACAGAATAGAGCATGAGGGAGCAGGGACTTGAACTTGCCACTGCTGTTGACTGGGCACCCCCATGGAAGGGGGTGGAACTGCACTAGTGCACCCTCACTGTGTCTGCCCCTGGTTATATTCAGAATATTTTACTTTGTCTTTCATTGTTCTTCCTTACTTGGTTTCATTTGCAGGCATAGCATGCCTGTCTGGATGACAAAGCTGTAGAGCTTGCTTGTTTTGTGAGAGTATATAAAACAGGATTTTGTGTGTGTTTCTGCCTCCCACTGCTTTACCATCGAATATACTTCTCATTTGTCCTGACAATAGGATCATGCCATCTAGGTTATAGCCTCAGGACTATTACCTGCATGTTGTATTTGCTCATAAAATGCTGCTAATTTTTACATCTTGCCTCGTTATAGTCACGAATGACAGAAGATGCATGGAAATAATAACACTCTAACATTATGCTGGTAGCAAGTTGACATCTTGACACTCTGTTGGATGGTATACAAAATAATTTGCAAACTAAATAATGAGAACCAGTTGTGCAGCTACCTAGGGGGCATGCTCCCAAGGGCTTTGATCTTCAGTAGGACATTAACACATTCCTTGAAATAACTTACTAAATATGATCCAAGGTGTCTTGTTAGCAGAATTATTGCACCTGCACCTTTTAATTGGTCTGTGAGGAAGAGGACATAATTTTATAACAGTTACACTCTGGGAGCATGCATATATAATTATATAAAACATTGCATTAATTATTTAGTGAAATTCAACATATTTTAGTTGTAATCTACATCAGTCTGCTTGAGAAAATGAATTTACCCTTATGCCTTGTTCTACCCAATACAATGTTGTAGCAATAATTATTGCTGTAGTAAACAATGATAATGTGGCAGGAAACAATAGGAAACTAGCAGTAAATATTTTTTTTTTACAGAATGAATGTTTTAAAATATCTGTACCTGCTGTAGGCTCCAGGAATGCAAGGACTAGGATTAGTCAGTATACGTTAAACATATGTCTTTTTTTTTTTTTTTTTGGATTTGTACCATTTGGTGACTGAACTCAGTAAGCTCTTGGTCTCAGATACAGTGTATTAGGTGAAATCTAATTGAACCACAGTTCCTGATGCTGTGAACTGAAAAGGAGAACACATGGAAGAAGGGAAGGTAAAAAAACAAGACCCAGCATTTTTAACTGATATCCTGACTTTGAAGAGGCAGAAATACAGAGCACTTCAGTGTGTCAGAAGAAAGACAATAACCTAGAAGGCTGCAAGATCTGTTACAGACACAGGTTGTGGAAGGGCCTACAAGGGGCAAAGTTACTCTGGACTTAGTGCTGACCAAAGGGGAGGACATCATAGGCGACCTGAGGTTTGGTGGTACTCTGGGAGACAAAGTATGTCTTTCCTAGTTTCTACCCAAGCAAAAGATACATACCAGTTATTTTGCATCATCTATTGCTTCATGTGGGAAAATAAAGTTAAAGATCTGCAGTAAAGATGGGCAGTAAAGTGTTCGCATCATGATGAGTCAAAGTAAAGAAAAAAGACATCAAAGCCTAATCTAGGTACTAACCCTAAATGTGCATTGGATGATTTAGGGTGCTGCATGTCATTAGCAATATCCCCATTTGTTATTTCTGTTAGTGCCAATTCAGAAAGCACTTATGCAACCACATTCAGGGAAGTTCTTAAGTATACACTCAAATGATGTGTCAAAGTAAAGAAAAAAGACATCAAAGCCTAATCTAGGTACTAACCCTAAATGTGCATTGGATGATTTATGTATGTCTGACCATGACCTGATAAGAACAAGACTGGGAAGTTAGTCACTAGAACAGAAGTCCTGAATTTCAAGATGGCAAATGTAGGCAAGCTCGAGAGGCTCATTGGAGAGGCCCTCTGCACCTGGCATTGGACAATTTGGTTGTGTAGGAACAATGTCTTAAGGAGACCATTCTCACGGCTCAAAAACAGGCCATCCCCATACAGGCAAAAAGTGGGAAGAGAGCCAGGAGACATGCTTGGTTCACAAGTGATATTAGGGAGCTACTGAAAAAGAAACGAGTGTATATGCAATGGAGGATCAACTGAGCAACAAAGGAGGAATACACCCGTATCACCAGGGCCTGCAGATACAAGGTACAGAAAGTTAAGGCAGGCCTGGAGATCAAACTGGCAACTGATATAAAGGGCAACAAAAAGTCCTTGAACAGGAACATAGAGAGCAATAAAAAATTAGGCTCCACTGTGGGACCTCTTCTGAATACCAGAGGCAGCCCACAGTGGATGCATGCGAAAAGGCAGGACTCCTGAATACGTACTTTGTGTCAGTATTCCTGAAACCCAGTGGGGGCTGTTCATCTGACCAGAGGCCCAGGGAACAGGGGGTAACAACCTACATGAAATCAGCCCAGAATAGGTGAAGGATCTTTTACAATGCTTGGACATCTTCAAGTCCACTGGACCAGATGACCTGCACCCAAGAATCCTGAAAGAACTGGTAAACTCATAGCAGCACCATTGACCAAGCTATTTGAATAGTTGTTGAACTCGGGAGTGGTCCCAGATGACTGGAAGAGGGCCAATGTGGTGCCCATCTTTAAGAAGGGGAAGAGAGATGACCTCACAAACTCCAGATCAGTTAGTTTGTCCTTGGTCCTGGGCAAAATCTTTGAAAATTTGGTTAAGGAGGCCATCAGTTACAAGCTGGTGACAGATTGGATGTTTAACAGCAACCAGCATGACTTTAATGAGGGCAGGTTATGCCTGATGAATCTTGTGTCCTTCTATGACCAGGTCACTAACCATCTGGACAAGGGACATGAGGTTGATGTCATCTACTTAGACTTTAGTAAAGCCTTTGACTCTGTCTCCCATGGGATTCTCTCTAACAAACTGGAGAGTACAGGGCTGTACCAGAAGGATCTGTTAAGAAAAGATGAGAATATATAATAGATGAGGAGAATGTTTTAGAATATGAGCCAATCCATGTAATAAGGAGAAGGATAATGGTCATAGAGCTGAAATGAATGCTGTCTAATAAGCTTGTATTTTGAGAATATTTGAATTTTTTTGATCAACATTTGCCAATTGTGTTCATTTTGTATAACTAGCTGTATAACTTGTAATACACACCTCAGTAAATTACTTAAGGGAGGACATTTAGTACGTGCTGCTTGTAGAATACTGAATGCTTACCCAAAACTAATAAAGAGAAAGGAAAAAAACATGCATATGAATGTTGAAGCCAGGTTAATGATGTACAGTGCATCTCAGTGCAGAGAATCTGAATAAACTGTAATCACGTGGTCAGACAATCTTAATCTTCTGCTGCAACCTAATAGGTTCTCAGTCACTACTTGCTCTCACAAAGGACTGATATTGATGGATGAGAAAGTGAGAATTTCAGCTGGTATCTGTCTCTAATAATTTTACCTGCTGGGTCTCAGCATTCATTTTCAGAGTGCTCTGGAGATTAGCTGGGGTTGGCTGAAGCATCTCTGATAATAGTTCCCTTATATCAATGAGAACCTGATCTGTCAATGGAATTCTATGATAAAGTAGGCAGTTGGCTTGGGGAAAATGGCAAAAAAAAAAAAAAAAAATCTGAGTGGCAGGTGAGAGGAATGTAACTAATGAGTTCTATATGTATTGCATACAATTTGTTTGGCTATTAGGTTGCATCTGTCTGTGGCTGTCTATTTTGTCTATTAAGACTGCACTGTGTTCAGTGCAAGGGACTGCCTTTTATTCTGAGTTTTTACAGCACCTAGCACAGTTAGATTTGATCCTGATTGGATATCATCAAACATACCTCCTTGTTTATAAAAGGATCCAGTTTCAGGATAGCACTTAAATTGAATTAGTTGAATTTGAGTATGTACTTAAGAACTTCCCTGAATGTGGTTGCATAAGTGCTTTCTGAATTGGCACTAACAGAAATGACAAATGGGGATATTGCTAATGACATGCAGCACCCTAAATCATCCAATGCACATTTAGGGTTAGTACCTAGATTAGGCTTTGATGTCTTTTTTCTTTACTTTGACACATCATGATGTGAACACTTTACTGCCCGTCTTTATTGCAGATCTTTAACTTTATTTTCCCACATGAAGCAATAGACGATGCAAAATAACTGGTATGTATCTTTTGCTTGGGTAGAAACTAGGAAAGCTGCACAGCAGTGAAGACTCCTGAGCCTTGTGGTATATCTCTTGAGACATAGAAATGTGAATGGTATATGAATTTCTCTGCAATGTGTTGAGGTCAGAAGTAAAAAAGTCCAATATTGTTTTCAGTGAACAAAAGTCCTGATGTAGTGATTGTGGTAGTGATGAAGGTATCTCTTCCCAGTCACAGAAGAATACTGGCATGAAGTTTCCTAATGCTAAGCAGAACACATGCTGCTCTTAGAATCATCACGCAGTTTTCAGTCACAGTGGAGTGCTTTTACAGGGAAGTCCAGGGAACAAAGAAGGGAACAACCTGATAGAGGGTTGTTGGTTGTAGCCACCTTAGTCTAAGGACATAGGGGCTAGGGACAGACATTCAAAAAGCCAGAACCTGAATTGATTCAACCTTTGCAGGTAGACTAACCTGCATAGGCTGAACTGGTTTGTAACAGAACAAACAATCTCTCTGGACTAAGGAAGGTCCTGTCAAGCCAACCTGGTAGCCTTCTACTACCAGGTCACAAAATACTTGAATGCAGTTGTTGCAGTGGACATAGTCTTTCTGTACTTTAGGAAGGCCTTCAACACTGTCTCTTACCCCATTCTCATTAAAAAATTATGCAACTGTGGCATTGATACCTACACAGTCAGATGGGTCACAAATTGGCTGGAGGGCTGCACCCAGAGAGTCGTGGTGGATGGGTCTTTTTCGACCTGGAGGGATGTCGGCAGTGGGGTCCCCCAGGGCTCAGTTCTCAGGCCTGCACTGTTCAACATCTTCATCAGTGACTTGGAAGAGGGGGTGAAAAGCACCTTGTTCAAATTTGCGGATGACACTAAGGTGTGGGGAGAAGTGGACACAATAGAAGGGAGCAACAGAGTACAACTAGATCTGGACAGGTTACAGGGGTGGCTGGATGAGAACAGGATGGGAACAGAAGTGCAAGGTACTGCACCTGGGGAGGAAGAACCAGCAGCATACCTACAGGCTGGGGAACTTCCTTCTCTTCAGCACAGACAGAAAAGGAACTTGAAGTCGTTATTGATTCAAAGATGAACATGGGGCGCCAATGTGAGGACATGGTCAGTAAGGCTAGCTGCACCTTGTCATCCATCCACAGATGCATCACGAGCAGGTCCAAGGAGGTTATACTCCCTCTCTGTGTGACACTGCTCAGGCTGCAGTTGGAGTACTGTGTCCAGTTCTGGGTGCTGCACTTCAGGAAGGATGTGGACAGCATTGAGAGGGTCCAGAGAAGGGCCACTTGCATGATCGGGGGGCAGCAGGGCAGGCCCTATGAGTGGAGGCTACAGGACCTGAACCTGTTCAGCCTCCACAAAAGAAGGCTGAGAGGGGACCTGGTGGCCATCTCTAAAGTTAACAAGGGGGACCAGTGAGGAACAGGAGAGTCTCTGTTCCCCTGAGCACCACCAGGAATAATGAGGAATAATGGCCATAAGTTGACTGAGAGTAGGTTCAGACTAGACATCAGGAAGGGCTACATCACGGTCAGGGTGGCTAGGATCTGGAACCAACTTCCAAGGGAAGTGTGCTCGCTCCTACCCTGGGGGTCTTCAAAAGGAGGCTAGATATCACCTAGCTGGGGTCGTTTGACCCCAGTACTCTTTCTTGCCCATGGCAGGGGGTCGAATTTAATGATCTGCTCAGGTCCCTTCTGACCAACTCTGAAACTAGAACAGTGAGCACATGCCTACAGTTGCTCAGGCAAGGGGCCAAGGGGTGCTATAGTGCACCCTTAGCTGCAGGGACACTGTGCTGGGGGGCTGGTCAGTCTGGGCTGAACTGGCCAGAGAGAGGTTTAATTCCCCCCTCTCTATCCTACCATCAGGGACCTGAGCGGGGTCTGCCAGGCACTCCCTCATCACTGCTGCAGCAGGGGGCGCCCCGTGGAGGAGAATTAGTTTCCCCACTACCCTCACTGGCTGCTGGGTCTGCCTGCCCTTGCCACCGCGTTGCCTGCCTGGGAATAGATCCCTGCCCCCAGCTCAGTTCTGTGCAAGGGAAGGGAGGCCTGCTCTAGCAACCCCCGGCTTCTAGCCTGAGCCACTGCAGGCATGTGCCTGCATGTCTGAGATGTCTGTACAAGTATAAAGTGATTTAGCCTGCCAGGTTAGACTAACAGACAAAGATTGAATCAATTCAGGCTAAGGATTTTTAATGTCTGGCCCTAGCCTTGAGTTGCTAATGCTACTTGAGATATGTTCAGTTGGAGTGAGTGCATTCACTGTCTTCCAGGAAGTTTCTCATCATCACACAACACTATCAAGTTCTTACCAAAACACTCAGCTATAGGGGATCAAGCTTCTTCAAAGGGTCTCCACAGAGATGACAATTAAAGTGTAGCCTTGATAAACTCTAGAAAAAGTGGAGATGATCAGGCCATACAAAGAGTGAAGTTTATGGAAATGGGCATGTCAGCTAAAAAAAAAATAAAAGCCTCAAGTCAGTGAAAAGGAAAACTATAAGTCACCTAGGGAGTATTTCTTAGAGTCTGAACAGTAAGCATAGCAGAATGCACGATGCTGAATAATCTGTACTGCTGCCGCTGCCTGGAGCAATCATATTTAATATGAACTATGTATAATTTGAGAATTAGAACATAAATCTTCCGGATTCCTTTGCTTCAAGTTTGATTTATTTCTTAATTTGCAGCTATGTATAAATCCTGTGTTTAAACTGACTTCGGTGAAGAACGAGGAACTTTATAGTAAAAATGAGATGTAAATATTATTAATGCCATCTTTATTGCCATAAAGCCTTTGACATTTTTGGTGAAAAATGTGCCTAACTAGAACTTTTTTTTGCTTTAGTTCTGTTCAATTTGCAGTAGGAGTATAAAAACTATTTATTCTTATTAACTTTGCTGAATACATAGATATTTGAGTTGAAATCCTGGCCCTATTCAAATCAGTGGGAGTTGTGTCATTGATTTCAATCCTAGCTAAAATAAAATCAGTGTCATGACTCCTGTTGACTTTAGTGGAGTCAATATTTCACCTCTGCATTTGGTTCTTCTGTCTTATCTCTTATATATCATGAGTAACTGATGACAGCAATGGAGTCACAGCCATGGAACACAAATGTGAGAAGAAAATCAGGTTCTATGGATCCCTTTCTTTTGTAAATTATTTGAAAGAATACCAGATTCAATCCATTATTTGTGCTTAGTAATATGCTTTTAAAACTTGAACTGTTATTGATGACTGTCTTTCAGGTAATTTTCAGCTCTTCAGACCAACCAATATAATTTTCGAGTTCTTATTCTTACTGTGTTCATTCTTAAAGTTAAAAGATACAAAGCATGCAACTTGTGGAGAGTTAAAAAAGATCCAAATTTTGAAAGGTCATTTTAGAATAGTGTTGCTGACAGTCTTATTCATGGCTGACTGAACTCAGTATTTGATCACAAGACTTTCAACCAGATACAGGGGCCTGAAGTATATTTTGACATGTTGGTCACATACTAGAAAAAATATGTACACCAATGCTGTCATTTTTGTGCAGATGAATAATGTGACAACAGATTATTGCCTTGACATCATAAGGAAGTTTGAAGTTTCAGAAGAAAACAAGGAGCAAAATGTTTTGGGGATAGAAGGTAAAGTCTTTGTGATTCTTCATATATTTGTGTTGCTTTCCCTGTTGTAGGACACTAGAAAAGTTCTATAGCATTTTATTTGATGTAGCTTCTGATGATTTATGACTACAATAGAGGACTGACATAAAAGATACCTACCAGTAATGTGTGATGTATTTTAATAAGTTAGGGGGAAAAGAGACTACAGACAGGCTGAAGTACTAGACTAATACTGTATCACCAGATACTATTCTATAATAACAAGTCGTATTCACAACCCCTCTGTCCTAAAATTCCATAAAACTTGTATAAATGCTTCTTACTAATCACTTAGTTTTAAAGCACAAATATTAACTGTGCTTTATATACTGTATCCTGTTTTTGCTGAAAAAATTGGAAATTCTGCTATCAATTACATTTGTATAAATCCATATATACTACCTGACAGTTCCTTGATTTATATTTATTTACATTAGACATAGAACAGAATTAGGTCTCTGGGTTTCTTATGAACTTTAGTACTGATTTCTTTCATTCACAAACATGAGGCTGAAGACGGTGTATTAATTCTGAAACCAGCTTAATACCAAATTCAAATTTGGATGCTTTCATAAATTAGACTGAAATAAATGAAGTTCTGTGGTTTGTTAACATGCCTAGAAGATAATTTTAATGAATCAGATTAACTTCCTTGTTGGATGCTGTAGAGAAAAGAATCATTTTCCTGTAACAGCACAACAATAGCAAGCCAGAGACCTGGGTTTATGTTTCTGCCACAACATTTGTGTGGCCTGGAGTTAATTTACTTCGGCCAGAATTAGGAAAAAAAATATGCCGTTACATTTTAAACATGCCTGAAAACATTTCTATTCCCATTAGGTTTCATTACTCTCTCCTGTCATTTTAATTATGTTGAGGGTCTGAATAGCTTACTGAGACACTTCAAAACATTTTAAATTCCATGTTCTGGAGGCAGGTATTTATTAAATGCGCTGTCCCTGATTCTTATTTCATTTTTACTGGTGTAGATCAATACCAAGGGGGAGAGGTGGGCACTAAATCTACACTGCAGTCATTCCAGGGTATGACTGAATCAAAATATGGCACCAGGGAGCTTTGTATCAGGACATACTGTGCTTACAGTATGCACACTGCTTCCCAAACTGAAAAAATTGCCTAAGTAGGGCTTTTGTTTGGTGACTCCCCTGGAGACTTATTCCCAGTCTAACTTCAGTTATTTTTGATTGCTTCAGTATCAAATAGCAAATCAGAGAATTTTAAAATGAATAACGTAAATGAGTATACAAGCAATGTTGTAGCCCTGATGGTCCAGAAGTTATGTGAGAAGCAAGGATTTCTTAGGGCAATGTTTTATTAGACCAATTATGTCATTTGGATAAAATTAGACGAGCTTTTGAGTGAAAGACATTCCTCATCAGGTGTCATGAAGTCAGAGTCAATGGCAAGGTGGAGACCCAGGAGCCAAATTTGTGCTTGGCATAAACGGTCAGACCTCTCATTAATTTTAGTAGTATTTGTCTCCACTTATGCCAGGGTTGGATTTGGGTAGCTTCCTTGTTGTTGCTAGCTACTGGAACAATTCTAAGGCTCTACCATGGGTGAGGGTTCCCACAGGGGAAGTCTTACCAGTACAAAGTCCTGGGGATCTGTGGGGTGCCAGGACTAGCCTTTTGCCGGTTCTATGCCTTTGTATCCCTTCCTCAAGTTCTTGCAACTACAGGGGATTTCTCTGTCTGCTGTTCCTAAATCTCACTTTAAGACGGATTTCAGTGATGATGTAAACAGTTAATATTGCCCCAAACTACATAATTTTTTTCTGTAATGTACACTGGGTCAGCAGTGAGATTTTGTATACCCCTGAAATGAGGCTGTCAGGAATTGTGCATCTAAAAGATCCCTCCCTTTAATTCACCTAAGCCATCCCCCACTCCTCCAAATGGGTCTTACACCTGCCAGAACATTCAGCAGCATCTGAGTGAAAGAGGGATAACGCCGTAGCGGCAACTAATATTTCTCCTACCACATGCAAACATAGAGATACTGCCACCTCTATGCTAGGATTTGGAGGCAGGGACCCAATTTTAAGGGCAGTGTCTCATCCAAATTGTTTGCAGAGGTGTCCTTCGTAATGTCATCCGATAATTTGAAAAAGGAAGCTTGGTACATTCTAAAGGAGATGGTGACCTATTCTGCTGTTTGTTAGTGGAATGATTTTGCTGACTGAACTGCAAGAGACAGCATGGGTATACTTGCCTAAGTCTGTGCATCAGATCTGACAGAAAGAAACTCTCCAGGGTTTTAGAGTTTTTACACACAAATTTCTATTGTATACCCCTTAAGGGCCTGAAGGAAATGTACAATCTGAAAATAGGCTGGGAAATGGGATTGCAGATTTGTGTTTTTTTATTAGCCTTTCCATATTCCTGTTATTCATTATTTAAGCTTATATATTTTATACTTGAATCCAATCTTTAGTCTTTGCTGTTCTTTGTTAATATGCCCCTTAAGCATCTCTAAGCCAATGATGTGTAAAACTTCCTGGTTTTAGAAGGCATGGATTTGTCAATGTGTTATGATGTGTTTTATTTTTAGTTTTTGCCGTATTGTTCTGAAGTAACTGTGTATTGCATACAGAAGGCAGTGGAAGCCTATTCTTCTCTGCTATTAGTGGTTCAAACTACCATGGCCTTCAACAGGAGTGTAGCGGTCCACCTGGCTAGCCTCAGACTCCACCAGACTCAAATCAGTCCTTGAACTAACTCCTGTAATATGGTCCCAGCTATAATCTTTCTCTGGGCTTCACACCACTAGTGATAATGCCCTGGGTTCTTCTGTGCCACAGAGTTCAGTAGAAAATATAAACAGTCAAATATAAGCTTCAGCCCTGGGTTAATGTGCACTCCGGAGCACAACAGAAAATGTACACGGTCCACAGTGAACATCCACAAACATGGGTTAGTTCTCACCCTGTATTCTCCATTCTTCCTTGGAGAGACCTGCTTCTCTACCAAAACAATTCCCCCTCCAGATCCTCTCTTTCACTTTTGTTCCTGTCCCCCTTTTTTTCCAGAGCAGCCAGTCAAATTCACCTCATTTACTGATTGACTGAGCCAGCTGTGGTCTCTTAGGTGGGTGGCCTGTTACCAGCTAGCTAATTGCTCTAGGCTGCAAGCCTTCAGCCTGCTATAAAGAGTTATGACAGAGGAGGTTAGGCATGTTAGTCTGATGATAGGCAGAAAATAGAGCAGAATGACCCTACCTTAGAGGCTAACTAGTTCAGAGAGGCATGAGGTTTTGTAGGTAACAACTTACATGCAGTCAGCTATTTCTTTTGATTTGCAGGACTCCCCACATGTCCAGGAATTTGACAGCAGATGAGCAGTGGTAGCATTAATTACCACAGCAGAGCCCAGAGCTGCAGTAGTTAACACAGCCACTGCTCCCCCACCACATCATTTCTGTATCCATGACATGGCCAGATAACATGGCTCCATGTGCCAGCATGCAGGGCCAGGCCAGCGCGTGGGGATGCTCTGCAGCTGGATCCAGCATGTGAAGCCAGGCTGGCACACAGGGTTCCACCCACAAACCAATCCCGTGTGTTGACTCCATATCACCTCAGGCCTGCTGACTGACCCCATGCATGGGAACAGGTCTTTGGACTAGCCCTGCACCAGGGATTGGGCCCACAAGGCTGGATAAATTGAATACCACTGCTTTAGAAAGTCATATATACACTCAAAGGAGTGTTAGCCAGGACAGTGGATTCATCTTGCATGATCCAACAGGTTTAGTGTGGCTTAATGCTGATATACTGAAGGGGGAGAATTAACTGTTAGGGGTTAGTCCTTCTAGTAGGGTTTCCTGTTAAAGTGCACTGCAGTCTGAAGAACTGTTTATTTTTTGTTCAAAGGTTTCACCAATTTCATGCGCAGTCCTGCTTGTGACATATTTAACCCACTACATTGTGAAGTTCACCAGGATATGGATCAACCACTTTGTAATTACTACATTGCTTCATCTCACAACACATACCTAACAGGAGACCAACTTTTGTCCCAGTCCAAAGTGGAGATGTATGCCCGGGTGCTGCAGGATGGCTGTCGATGCATTGAAGGTACTGTCAGTGTTGTTTGTTACATCTGTCTACGTCCAACAGACATTTCTTCTGTGTTTGACACTGTATGTGCAGACTGAGTCCCTTTGTTCTTCATTCTCTTGATATCATGGATAAACTTTATGTGCTAGCAAGATTAGCTGATAATCTGTTCACTGAGGTGTGCCTCTCAGACAGACTCACACAGCGTAGGCGCTGGTGGCTTCTCCTGCTAGGTCTGTTATATAGGCTATATAACATACACCTCCATTGGCACTGAAGCCAATGGCAGAATTCCCTTTGATTTTATTGCCACCAGGATTTGTCCTCAGGAGTTTACTAATTAATAACCAATCACTATATCATAGGAATCATAAGTTCATCTGTATCTGCTCATTGTGCCTCTGTGTGTGCTAAGGTTTTCTGGAATGCATCCTGTGTTTTTGCTCCCAGCCCCAAAAAAGCATTGAAGAGGTCTGTAGCATTTTTAAGATGCTATCAGCATTCTAGAGAAGAAGCTGTAATAGTGAATTGTTGGAGATCAACAATGTCACGATGGCTTAGCAAAAACATTTTTCTTTTCTGATTCCATTTTACACGCTATGGATCTGATTATGCTTTTCCGAAATCAAAGGCAAAACTGCTACTCACTTTAGTGGGCTCAGAAGAAATCAATCTGTGTATTTGTGAAAATACGTTGTCATTGTGAGCATCAAAGACTGCGTTTCTTTCACATATTTGTTCATCTAGTATGTGTGTATGCACATACAAACTTAGTTGAGCTTGCAGTGGCATGCCAAGTACCATCTTGTCTTGCCTGCCTCTGATGCCTCTTCTTTATCTCATCATTGACCCTCTCCATCTTGAAGCGACTTAGGCCCTGCTTCACAGCAGCTTTCCACTCACAACAGTCCAAGGCGATTCATTCCCAGTGTTGGCCACTGATGTGCAGCTTGTGAAGGTTTTTCTTGCAGACATCAAGGAAATGGAGTTTGGGCCATCCAAGTTGATGGTTTACTGTAGAGTATGTTATTGGGGATTCATTCATCCATTGCTCATATGATTCATATGACCTAACTAACAGAGGCATCGCTGTCTCAGGAGCATGAACATAATGGGTATCTTGGCCTGTTCCAGATCAGTCAAGTTGGAAATTTTGTCATGTCATATGCCCAGGATATGGCAGAGACATTGAAGATGGAAACTGGTTAGTTTTCTTTCTTCCTTGGCATAAGGAGTCCACGTTTCACTGCCATACAATATAGAGCTAAGTATTCAAGCACTACAGATGGACATCTTAATTGACAGAGTGAGCACTCTGTTTTTTCAAACTCTCTTTTGAAGTTTAGCTATTGAGTTGCTTGCCTTTCTGATGTAAGTGTTAATTTCAGCTTCCAAGCCAAGGTTTTGCAAGATGATGGACCCCAAGTAAGTGAATGTTTCAATTGCTTCCAGGCTTTTATAATTTATTTTAACTTCAGGAGGGCAGTCAACTTGTTGACCCATAACTACTTTCTTCTTTAGGCTTATGGTCAGACCAAAAATGTCATAAGCTTGAGAAAAGCAATCCATGAGACTTTGTAGTTCTGCTTCTGAATGACTAACAATTATTGTGTCATCTGCAAAGAGCATTTCACAGACAAGAACTTCTTGGGTTTTCATTTTTGCTTTGAGATGAAAAAGGTTAAAGAGTTTCCCATCGGATCTGGTCCAAAGGTATACTCCTTCTGAAGAGTTACTGAATGCATATTTAAGTAGAAAAGCAAAGAAAAGTGTTGGAACTAAGACCCAGCCTTGGTCTACACCACTCTTGATTTCGATTCCATCAACCTGCACCATTCCTTGCATACCAACATAGAAGCTTAGGAGGCAAGCCAATCTTCTTCAGGATTCAGAACAAACCATTTCTGTTGACAAGATCCAAAGCGTTGGTGAGATCAACAAATGCTACGTACAGAGATTTCCTTTGCGTATGGCACTTTTCTTGTAGCTGTCTCAAGGAAAATATCATATCGGTTGTGGACCAACCAGATATGAAACCACATTGAGACTCAGGGTATACTCTGTCCAGAAGAGTCTGTAGCCTTATCTGGATGGCTTTGGTGAACAGCTTCCCAATGACCTGAAGTAAGGATATACCACAATAGTTATTGCAGTCACTCATATCATCTTTGTTTTTGTACAGAGTGACTGTGCTTGCATCTTTTGTGTCTTGAGGAACTACACATTTGCTCCAACACATACATATTCATTTGTACAGATGGGAGAGGAGGATGGATTTCCCACACTTAGTAACTTCAGCTGATATGTAATCGGCACCTGGGGCTTTGCCACAAGGAAGCTGATCAGTGGTTTTTTCTGCTTTGTCTACAGTAGGTTCATGATCAAGTATAGTCAGGGTTGAAAGGACTTCAAATGCCTCAAGAATAGAGTCATGGACCACATTTTCATGAGAGTATAGCTCTGAGTAATGTTCAACTCATTGATCCATCTGCTTATTACGGTAATTGATGACTTTGCCTGTGGAAGATTTTACAGGAGCGTTCTCCCTCAGAACAGGACCAGGAGCTTTTCTGATTCCCCCATACACTGCTTGCATGTCACCTTGGTTAGCAGGTTTTTGGATACTTTCACACAGGTGTAGCCAATAATTATTTGCATGCCATCTCACTGTACGTTTTACCTTTTACCAGATCTCTCAAAGCACCTGCAAGTTAGAGTGGCTAGGGTTGCACTTATATTTAAGGAGAGCTGACTGTTTCTCTTCTATGAGTGGGATTATTTCAGATGAGTTCTCATCGAATCAATAGTTTGAGCTGTGATGGAAGCCAGCACAAGAATCCAAGGCAGTTTGATAGATGGCTCCTTTGAGAAGAATCCATTTCCCCTCAGTAGTGTATTACATGGCTTCAGAGATAATACAGTTCCAGAGAGAGTCTTGATGAATTGAGACAATGTGCCTTCAGCTTTCAGCCACGTGGCATTTATTCATAGTAAGGAGAGTTTCTTGGTCTTGTACAATTTCTTGGGATGCAACCTAAGGTTAGTGCGTACCCATGAATGATCAGTATCACAGTCAGAACTCTGGATCACATGATGATTATAGCACAAGTCTTGTAAGGGAGTGATAATCAGACTAAGTTGATGCTACGAGATGCTTTGTGTGGAGGATTCATGTGAAAAAGGGGATTTGTTATACATTGCTCAAGCTATGTTCATGCAATAAGCTAAGGTCCACTTTCACTCATTTTGCTAACACCATTGGCACCCAAATAGTGAGGCCAGGCAGCATGTTCAGTGCCAACTGTTGCTTTGAAGTGTCCAAGCAGGAGGATTTTTTCGTTAGGTGAAATATTACTGATTAAGGCACTGAGCTGATTGTAGAAGCAGTCCTTTGATTCAGATGAAGTGGTGAGAGTTGGAGCATATACACGTAAGAGATTGACAGGACCAGAGGCAGTAGTGAGTCAACGCACCACTAATTTTTCAGAGTCCTGTAGCACTAAGAACAACAAATCCTTTCTCTGGTAAGGTATTTATTAAGCCACATTTATGTATTAAGGAATGGAGAAGTTATCGTGTTACAGGTTTCTTGTTCTTTGATAACAAAGGCAGGATAGTCTTTCTGTGGAATGTAGTGGCAAGAATTGGAAGCTACTTCTACCTAACTTTGAAACTGCATTTGTATCTGATGGGTAACATCTTCCAATTGTTATCATATAAACTTGACATAGGAGAATTTTGAACCTAGAAGTGTTGAGAGCTTTAGAAATCTACTGACTAAATATACTCATTTTCTTAAAAGAAGAACATTTTCTTTATTTTGCTGAGAGCTGCAAAGAACAGTAAAAACAAGAATAAATATAGAGGAACAAGGAGTGACAAAAATACGGGTTCTTGAAGCTAGTTCAGTGGAACCAGGCAAGGGGAAATCTAGAGCGGGTCTAGTGGCGCAGTTGTATCCTGCATTTTGGTCAAGGCCAGGGGAACAATAAGTGGGTATTTTAAGTGCGCAAGTCAGGGGAGATGGCATGTCCCCTCCTCTCATCCTTCCCTCACCCCAACCCACTGTTGCCACTGTCCCCAATGTCTCCAGTTGTCCCAAGGGTGGGAGAGCTCAGAGGTGCTCTTGCTGTGGCAGCAGCATGTGGGTTCCTCCTCCCTGCCTGATCCTCTGGGTGCTCCTCAATAGTCCAGGGGCAGACTGAGGGATGGACAACCTGCTTGCCACTGCTGTTTTCCTCAGCTGAGCCTGGCTCCTCATACAGCCCAGCTGGAATGGGTCAGGAGCAGCTCTGGAGCTTACCCTGGGGGCA
Source organism: Crocodylus siamensis (assembly GCF_052110815.1). Lineage (NCBI taxonomy): Eukaryota > Metazoa > Chordata > Crocodylia > Crocodylidae > Crocodylus > Crocodylus siamensis. The sequence continues at coordinate 73,959,053 of NC_143400.1, read as the reverse complement.
GCCAGAAATAGCACCAACATTGGAAGTGGCAGGCAGGGCAAAAAGGAATGGAAGGGGAGAAGTGGGGAAAGGAGGCAGGGCAGAGAAGAGGGGAAGGGAAGATTCTTACGTGATTTGAGGACTTCAAAAAAAAAAGTGCCTAATTGCTGTTTCCACATGGGCAGGCTGGGGGGAAGCTGGGACTGGGGGGTGAATCCATCTCTGCACTTCTGGTCACTACTCCCACAGCTTCCTTTACAAAACCATGGACTTGCCTATGGAGCCAGACATCAGTTATCACAGATTTATGGGATGCTTTATGTCAAAGAGGGTGTCATTAAAGACCTGCACTGATGCAGCCTGCTAAAAAAGCAGAGCATAGCTTTAGACGTAAAGGTTGTTTGAGCTTTTTCTGCTGGGTATTTTTTATCGGGAACACACTGATTATACTTGCTCATGTTTAGTAATTGTTACTTCACTGTAACAAAACATTGTTTTCTGTTTCATTAATAACTATTCCCTTTGTTAACATGAACAGAACCTACTGTGGGAAAACACAAAATGAACTTGTAACCTCCTTTTTTAACTCTTAAATCCATTTGCCAATAACTGCATTAATACTTTGTTATACCTGGCTTTCCAGTTGGAAAGGTTATCACTATTTAGTAAACATGGATGTCTCCATGGGCTTATTTTTCAGTTCATTCCTTTTAGCTTGTTATAGGATACTATTGAGTGTTCCAATCAATTTCATATTCATGTTAGACTATCATCTTATGTACAGGAAACATCTCTAGTGCTAAATCTGCAGAGTTTGAAGTCAAACTTGAAGTTAGTGACATTGAAGCTAGTGTAGTTATACCAGGATTACTTCCTATATGTCTGTCATAATCTCATTCTAGCAACTCAGCGTTAAGATTTACTCCCCACTGGGTTTGTCTACATGTGTATTAATGTGCTTTTCCTAATGCACAGTAAAATAGTACTACTATTTTAAAATAGGCCTCTATTTTACTGCACATTAAAGCATCATGTAAAAAACTGCAGTTATGCTAATGAGCAGTAAAATAGGCACATTAGGTGTCACTTTAAAAACGTGCAGTTTTGGTATGGAGCATTAGGGCACCCTAATGCACAGTTATTTGGTACTGCACATGGAAAGTACTAAATTTAATGCACATTACAAAAAACATATTAATGCTCGTGTAGACGCACCCAGTGAGTGCATCTATACAGACTCTTACTGTGGCTGAGTAAACTGTGGTGCAGGTCATGCCAGAGTTAGCTGCTCCCAGGTGCAGTGTCTTCGTGTGTACCCAGGACCACCACAGTTTGAGCCAGGACAGAGCAGTCCCATCTTGGCAACAGGCTCAGGGAGTCAGCCCCAGGCTCTGGTGCTGGCCTTGCGGCTGGCTGGGGCATGAGAGTGCTGAAATGGTGGAGCCATGTGGTTGAACCCCTGGGCCTGCTTTGCCCAAGCTCAAAATGCTGCAGTCGTGGTCATTGTCCACACATGCATTTCTGTGCAGTAAATTACTCTGCTGTGAATTACTTACGGCAGAATTAATTAATTTACTGCTCCCTAATACCAGCACACATGTAGACGGTGACACTTTACTATAGAGCTAAGTAGTTAACTCTGCAGTAAAACACATGTGTAGATGCACCCCGTGAATGCTAATTCAGGTAGACTAGAATGTGTTAAGAAAAAACACTGGGAAAACATGAGATTCACTGTAATGGGTTAGACCATAGGCCCACATGGTTAAGTATCTTGAGCAGCAAGGAAATCCTCAAGCAAATGTACAACAACGCACAAAAATAAATCAATCTTGACCGCTGCAGTGGATAACTCCACACTGGGAATAGTCACTGAGGCTATAGCAAATCTTTATACTCAATTTAAGAGGAAGAACTCCTATAGAAGCAGGAGAAATGTTAAACCCTCCCAGGAAGAATGCTATCTCTGAAGGATGCCCCTTTTTTTCTGTTTGTCGTAATATTTTTCTACTGAAGGTGTACAGACCTGGGTGGTGGGGAAGAAGGCATTAAAGCAGAAACTTATATTTATATAGAAGCATTATGTAGAAACCTGTTCTTACTATTAGATCCTGAAGTGGACATACGCACATCAGTGTGATCCTATTCCTCTCTGTTAGAGGTCCTGAAAAACAGTTAACACAAAAAGTTAACACAAAACCTTCTGCTTTTTGTGATTTAGTTTTATGGCTGAGATGATGATATGATTCAAAAGTAGATACGTAATTTTTTTTATGGACTTAAGCAGGGTAGAATAGGATCACACTTATGTATCTAACAGGTGGCATAGGATCTAGCCCAATGAGTTTAATAGTTTTGGTGGAAAGCATGCTCAGATGCAGTTCTTATAATATTTGTACATAATCATAATGTGAATACCCCTTATTACAGGTGATGTGAAGATGGGTAAGGAGGGTGGCCTTTCCTTCTGCCTTCCCAGGCAGCCACTACTTAAGCATGTATCTCTGCCAGCAATGATAGCTGGTGCTTTGTGTCATCAAGTAATTATGGTTTCTATTTGTATGACTATGTTGCAGATGTATAGTTTTTTTCTTTCCTGAATGCCTTTGCCTATGTTCCAAGGAGCACTGAATTAAGAGGAAAATTTGGTTCACTGAATAATTTATCTTTCTTGGAGCCTTGACCATTCACTCACACTAATAAACCATATTTTCTTGGAATATAATGTGCCACAAACTAAAATATGTACCATTTTTGAAAGGCAGAATGAAGAAAAAAAGTTCTTTGTAAACAAGTCGACACGTGCAATTATAGCATGTGAATAAACTGCAGAGTTCATTGCTCTGGAGTTAATTGCTCCCAGGTGCGCTGTTTGGATGTGCACCAAGGAGCCATTTACTTTGGAACTATAAGTTTATTCATGCACAGCACAAGGAGCTGGGGTGGAGCATCCCCAGCTGACAGGATCTTGGGCTGGGGCACAAAGGAGCTTCAGAGTGGGGCTAGCAGGCAGGCAGCCCCTGTGCTGAACTACCATTGTGCCCCAGCCAGCAGGATAGTACTTATATTTACAAGTAAATTAGCTGACTCCAGCCTAATAAGGTCCATGTGTAGATGCTGAGATGTTTACTGCACAGTAAATATCTCCTGTAGCCACGCCCTCCTTGTCGTAACTAACTGAGTAACAACAGCTAGGAGGCTGAGCTTGCTCCTTGCTCTCCTCCCTGTGAGATGAATGCAGGTTTTACTTTCACTTTTGCTCTGCAACCACACAAACTGCTCTCGCCACATTTCTTGCATTTAATGCAAAGTGTAATTTTCAACAGCTGTTTTTTTGGGGAAAATGTATGCAAGAAAATATGGTACCTTTTTCCTTTTTATTTCTTAAAATCAGAGCTTTGCTAGAATGAGATATTTCAGATCAGTCTCTTCATTTTATAATGAAACTCTTGACAGAGCATTTCTTTACTTTCCATAAAACATTCAGTATTGTCAAAAAACGTAGAAAGACTACTTATGTCAATGAGTAAGTGCACCATGAGGAATAACATTTAACGTCACATACTTTTAAAAAGGCAGAGAGATTTTTATGGTAATATGCGTATCTTCCTGTTGGATAATGAAGTTGACTCCGAGGATATTTTTTAAATATGTTATTTGTGAGGAATGTATTACAGCTAGGATTAGCTTAACAAAAACTATGAACAGATCTGGTAAGTTACAGAAAACTGTATTTGTCAAGACACAGAATAGTACTATAAACGTGATACTTTATGCAAATCGATTTCAAATGAAATTTCTTGTGAAATTGGTTTTCCTGGCCATTTATGTGTGTATGATAACTGTGTTAACTTTTTGAAATGTTCTTAATCAGTTACATTAAAAGCTCTGTTATCCAGCATCCATGAGGAATGAGGGGTGCTGGTTCATCAAATATGCCAATTATCTGAGAGCTTAGCTCCAGCTGGTAGGTTGGAGGCATCTTTGCTTGTTCAGGCTGCTGCCACTTCTGTCATGTCTGGTGCTCCAGAGCTTTCACTCCCTGGCATCAGTGGGCCAGGGGACAAGGAGGGAGACCCTGTACAGGCTGCTTTGCCCTGGGCTGTGGTCCTTGAGGAAGAAGTGGGCCTCGGCTCATGGTGGCAAAACCGGAAGTGCCATGGTGGGAGTTCCGGTTTTGCTTTTGCTGCATCAGTCGACTGCTGTAAACAACAGATGCTGTCTATAACGGATGCCGGTTAATAGAGCATTCCAGATGGTAAAGTGCTAGATAACACAGCTTTTGCTGTACTTCTGATTTTCTTATAGATCATTTACTCATGATCTATTCCATGATTGTATTTATTTTCTTGTTTCATTCATGTAATAAAATATGTAAAAATGCTATTTACATGAGTTTTTAAATTAGTAAAATGACCATCAAAATTTTGGATTTACAGTGTTCTGTAGCAAAATAAAAAATTGTGATTACTCAGAAAAAAATTCCACATATGTTAATAGCCAGTATAGTATATAGCCAGGTAGTATATTATATTAAATGCAATGTGGTGATTTGAAACAGCAATAAGCTTATATAGCTCTATAATAAAATAATGATAAACTGAAAGCAGATTGATAAAATAATCTTTGATAAACAGAAGTCAATAGAAGACCTTCACCTCACCCTAACCTTAACTCACATATATGGCCCCATTAAACTGAATTATATTTACTGGTATGAATACAATGGGATGATTTGTTAAGAGTAGGATTACCAACATGAATTATTGTCACAGGATCAGGCCCTTATAATTAACGATTAGATCCTATTTGACTTGTTAGTCATCAAAGTAGACACAGGGCACGTCTACACTAGACACTGCATCGCCACAGCAATGAGCTGCTACGCTGTAGCTCATTGCTATGGTGACTTAGCATCACTGGGCACAAACCGTGACACTGATGCTACTGCTACTGTGCAGTAGCAGCTCAAAATAACCGTGCAGTGATGGGACTGTGCAGTATGACTGCGTAGTAACAACTGTGTAGTCAGCTGCTTGTGTAGCTGCAGCCACAGGCACCTGTTTGTTATCCTATAGCATCTCATTTGAGTTCCTGAAAATCCATTTAGTTTTGTAATCCACTTGTAATCTTAGCGTTAAGACTAAGGACCTCTCTAGATAAGCTAGGATACGATTCGCGATCTACACACTTGCATTTCTTGCCATGCCACACATGTGTGGTAGGTGGTATGATTGCGGGATTGCAAATCAGATCCCATCATTCCTACTGCTGGTGCAGGGGGACCCTGGGATCATGATCCCAGTAGAATGTAGTATGCTCCTGTGGTTGGGAGCCCCATCAGCTAACCTAAGGTCCCAGCCTGTGGGGGCACCCCAGGCAGCGGTGGTCTCCTAGCCATGGAGATGCTTGGGGTGCTCCCGTCAGCGGTGAGCTCCCAAGCTATCGGATGCACACAGGCCCCTGACTGGGAGTCCCAGTCAGCTGACAGAGCTCCAGCCACAGGGGCTCCTGGCCACGTGTTCAATTAATGGTGTGATAGGAATGAGTCATAAAATTATTGCACATTTTTTGTAAATATGTGGAATAACTTTATAGCTCATTCCTCCTTTTAGCTCACCATTAATTGATTTGAATGTGTAGCTGGGTTAACTGGTTAATCACATCTTAAGTGTAATGTATAAATGGGGTCTGAGTCATAAAAAAACAACAAAGAGAAGGAGAATCCACCCACTTTATTTATTAATAGATTTTCAAGCAGGATAGACTAGGATTTCACTGCCCCATGCAGTGAACCACTAGGTCAGTGGTTCACAACCTTTTTAGACTCAGGGCATCTGTCAGAAAAAGCCAGCTCTTAGTTTTTACTCATTTTTTGCCTACAGGAAAATACTAGAGCAATTCTTCTGTTGCAAAGAACTCAGGAAGACCACAGCAGGTCTGAATGCTTTTGATGCTATGGATCCCTATTTGAAGTGTCTGGGTTGATCTTGTGAATCATGTTTGCCCACCTAACAAAACTAAATTTGTGCGGCACCCTGCATCACCCTTGAAAGGATCTCAAAGCACTCCATGGTGCCATGGCACCCTGGTTGAGAATCACTGCACTAAGTATGTAGGTACCTAATAGATGGAGTATGAGCTACCCCTAAGTGTTTTTGTGAAGTGAACCAGTCTTTTTTCTGATTCTGCTTGCAGATCTTAATAATTGTACTTCATCAGAATGTTAATTTGTTACAGTAGGATTTGTATTATACAAATCATTCTTTTGTTGTTGGTTAGTATGTTTTGTGTAGGTTATAGAAATCTAACATTTAAAAAACACCATATGAAAGTGTTAGTCTATTGTTGAGGATTATTATGAGTGATTTACTTGATTATTTAGAACATTCCCTCCCCATTTCAGGAAAATGAATATATAACTTAAAAACGTATAAAAATGTGGATACATTTTAACATGTTTGTCTTGTTTTGACAGTGGACTGCTGGGATGGGGCAGACGGAGAGCCAGTAGTACACCATGGTTATACGCTTACTTCCAAAATTCTCTTCAAAGATGTAGTGGAAACTATCAATAAACATGCTTTTGTCAAAAATGAGTAAGTACAACATGGGCTTTGAGTATAGATCAGAGTGCATGTCTTGTGTGGTAAATCTTGTATGGGAATATTGTATCACAGTGTAAATTTCTTTCTCGAAAAGCAGAGAATATAATCAAATTTGATTATTTTCCAAAATGTTGCTTTTGTGGTATCATATTTGTCACTGAACAGTATAAATAAATTATAATGATAAACCTATCAGTTGGTACCCAGAAATGTATTTTTATATTGTTAATAGATTTTTGTTTAACATACATAATTTAAGTATATATTACTGTCATTAAATAATCTTAGGGTCATTTTAATCCATTTTTAAGTCATGAAACACAGGGAAGTCATACCCCTAATGAAGGTTCTGTCTGAAAGGGAACAAAGTTTTCTTAGCTCTGCTTACTAAAATATCCAACGTGCCAAAAGTAAGAAAGGTAACATTTTAATCGTCATTTTCCTTTTGTGCCTTGGTAGCAGAGCATACAGAGGTTTATTAAAATCAAGCCTTGTGCTCTCATGCCTGTGGTAAGCACTGCAGGATAAATTAAGAAAGCAAGCCGGATCATGCTTTCACCATGATAAAATCTATGGAAGGAGAGGGGGACAGAGAAGAATGAGAACTCCATGGGATGAACCTATAGATTTTTTTTTTAAAAATATTCCCTCCAAAGGGAAGGAAGGATATTCTGATGACTAAGGAGCTAGGCTAGGGTTGAAAGACCTGGGTTCCTGGTCACATAGATTTCCTATGTGATCTTGGACAAATCATTTAGGTCCAGATCCACAAAGGGATGTAGGCTGCTAGCCTTGCATTCAGTTTACTGTCTCAGGTCTGGTTTACATCAGCAGTATTTATAGAATTGACAGCATATGGCAGCAGGGGGAAGTCAGTAACAAGGGAAGTGGCAGTGGTCAGGTCACAAGCAGTGGGTTGCCTTAGGGCCAAGGCGTGTTATTATTAGGAGTGTTATTATCAGCCTACCATTTGTAAAAGGTTTTGGGGCCCGTGTTAGTCAGTTTTCATGCATAATAACAGAATTGTCTTCATGGAGACATGATTATTATAATAGGATAAAAATACTATATTAATAATGTAGTTGCTGGTACAGAGAATATAAGAGGAAACTGAATGAAAAACAGTCTGCTTTGGTACACTGCATGATAATTGTGCTGGCTATGGAAAAACTATTATGAAATTACTTGAAGTTTTTGTTTTTGTTTTTGATTTAGGTTTCCCGTGATATTGTCAATTGAGAATCACTGCAGTATTCAACAGCAAAATAAAATTGCTCAGTACCTCAAGGAAATATTTGGAGACAAACTGGACTTGTCATCTGTAAACAGCGGAGATTCCAGACAGCTTCCCAGCCCTCAAAGTTTGAAAGGCAAAATCCTAGTAAAGGTAATTTGCACTCAGTATTGTGTGCAGAATAAAATAAAAGTCAGTGTACCCAACATATCATCATGGATCTTTTCCCTCTAGGCATTAAAAACAGTTTACCGGTAAAGCAAAAATCAACTTAGATGGAATTAGATGGGCGATGATTTTGTGTGTGTGTGTGTGTGTGTGTGTGTGCGCGCGTGTGCGTGCGCTCGTGTGGGGGGGAGTGTTTACATAGACATTTTAACAGTTTACTTTGGATTTAGCAAGTATCCTGGTTACTTTTTAAATTTCAGGCTGTAATGAAAGTAACAGCAATAATGATAATATAAAAATGCTTTCCAGTTATATTCCATTTAATTTATGGGTCTCAAAGCATGTTACACATGTTAAGTACTTAAACCTTAAAAGTTACACTGGGATGTAATGTTGATATTATTATACCCATAGTTATAGTTTGGGAAGGGTAGGGGGAAACAAGGTGTCCAAGATTACACAGTATATTATTACCAAGGTCAAGAACAGAATTTACAGTTCCTCATTCCCATTCCTTTCTCCAAGAAATCATCTAATTTTATTTAGTTACATTTTTCTTAAGCTGTCTGTCACTGAAGTGCTGAAGCACGAGCTCATGTTGTCTCTTTGCCTACAGCATATCCTTTGGGTGTAAAACAAAAAGACTGAGAAATCAGTTTAAATGTCTGAATAGAAAAGCACTTTCCTCTTCTCTTCCCACTTTTGCGCTGCTATGATCAACAGTTCGTCAAATATAGTCAATTCTTCATAATTCAAAGGCTGTGGTTAAGTAAGTGTGGTTCCATGGTATGTAGGAACAGAGCTCTAGAATAACAAAGGAAAAGTGATATCTACACCATCTTGGCTACTGTTGTATGCTAGATGGAAAATATGAGCTCCTCTTTATGAACAGATATCTGAAAGGGATTCCCTCAAAGAAGATCAAAACAGTAGGGAAGAAATGCTATGCAGTTCTTTGAAAGGGATAACTATCTTATCAGACAGCCTCTTTGTATTTTGCTGGACCATGGTGATGATGCTAAATTATCTGTTAACATGTAGGGTGATTTATTTGTACACTAATAAGAGATGACAAACCCTGTTTCATTTTACTATGAATATATTTTAATAGAAAGGATTGAGAGGGATCCAGGACAGAAAACCCAGTCCAAACACCCCAGATGTTGTAGAAGCTTGACTTCAAGGGCAAGGGACAGACATTCAGCCTGAATTGATTTAATCTTTGTAGGTTAGTCTAACCTGCCTAGGTTGAACTAATTTGTAATAGTACAGACATTCCCTCTGGACTGAGGCAATGTGGGTACATCCCTCTGGTGTCCAGTGGAGGGGGCTTATTCCACCACATGCCCTGGACACAGAGCGAGTGGTGGCTGTGGTGGGTAGACCCCACTGTGGTGCCCCAGGGGCAGAGGGGGGAATAACCCTGCTCCCTGCTTCCCCCAAGGGGCCCTGCCAGCAGCATCTGGCCCCATCCCCACCTGGCTGCTGGAGCAGTGAGGAAGGAGTGACTGGAGCATGAGCCCCTTCCTGGTGGGGGGCCATTGCTGCAGGGCAGGGAAAGCTGCTATGGACCATAGTGGAGGGGAGAGGCTTGCAGGGCTCTAGCCCCCTTGGGGCCATGGATGCTGCTGTGCACAGTCTGCCATGCTCCCCACCGGAAGGTGCTCATGCTCGTGCTCCCTAACACTATGACAGGGTCTGCTGCCCCCATCAAGGGCTCTGGCCCCTTGCCACTGCAGCAGTGGGGTAGGGGTATGGTCAGAACCAGCCAGCAGGGCCCCCTGTGGGGGGGCAAGGACAGGACTTATTTCCCCTCCCCCCAGTGTCCGGCAGCAGGGGACATATTCTGCTGCCTGCCCTGAGCAGAAAGTGAGCATGGTGGTGGCAGGGGACAGACCCAGCTGTGGTCCTCCAGGGGCAGTGTAGGTAGAGGTGAGAATAACCTCTCCCTCTCTCCTCTCCCTCAGGGGCCACACCGGACCGCCACTGCAACAGTGAGGCCAGAGCGCCCAGCAGCCCTGGCTTAGGTCTCTGCTGGTGGGACAGGGAGGGGGGAATTAAACCTCTCTCTGGCCAAACCCTGGCCCCTGCCTGTCCCTGCTTTGGCTGGGGAGCAGAGGAGTGGGGCCAGCCTGGCTGGGCTGAAGCAGAGACCCAGCTCAGAGAATATGCCAGCTTGCTGGAGGACTCTGGTTTAAGTTAAACCAGGAAGGGTTCTGGGACAGACATTGCATAAACTGGTTTGAGCCAAATCAGTTAAGTCTGATACGACATTCAACCAGGTTTATCTCAGACTCATTTTGGCCATTTTGAAACTAGTTTATGTGCACTGAATGTCTGTTCTGTTACAGGTTTAAACCAGTTTCTGATCACTTAAATTGATTTATGTGTAACTTCTGTCCCTAGCCCAAAGAGTGCATCTGAATTTCACAGAATTGTCTTGGAGTATATTTATATGGCACCAGGTAGAGCTTTGCTAAGACACAGTGCTTGCTCCAAAAGCAGAAGTAGTGTGGTGCTGCCCATGCAGCAGTGAGGTGTTCCTTTCACAGTGTGCCAAATGTGATATCAAATACTGAGTCAAATTCTCTTCTCACTTACATTAGTACAGTTTAAGAGTAATTCTACTCAAATCAGTTGAATTACATGACTGCAAAGGTGTAAGCGAAGGGCAGATCAGACCATCTTAGCTGATGATCCTTCTGAACATACAGAATAAGCTCAGCCTCTCAAAACACAAAAAGGAATGGTATAGAGTTTCAATGTAAAACAAAACCCAACAAATCTATCTTGAAACAAACAGAAACAACAACAAAATTGCTAAAAGCTGCCACTTCATAGCAATGACTTAAAAGCAGAGAGATTCTAGTTTTGGCAGTGCATTCTTTTTAATCATATGTTACTTACAATATGTCATGGGAAATGTGTACATTTTCTTTTTAGCCTGGCTTTTTCCAACAATGAGTGATAAAATCTAATTACTGATTGCAGAATTAGCTGCTTAGGCTGAAAAGCTGAGACAGTATTCAAAAGCGACAAATTCATAGATTCACAGATGTTAGGGTTGGAAGGGACCTCAGTAGGTAATTGACTCTGACCCCCTACCCTGGGCAGGAAAGAGCCCTGAGGTCCGACAACCCCAGCCAGGTGCTTTTCCATTCTCTTCTTGAAGACTCCCAGGATAGGGGAGAGCACCATCTCCCTTGGAAGCCAATTCCAGATTCTGGCAACCCTTACTGTGAATAAGTTATTTGTAATGCCCAACCTAAATCTGCTCTCCATCAGTGTGTGGCCACTGTTCCTAGTTACCCCAAGGTGTGCCCTACTAAATAGAGCATCTCTTATTCCCTGATACCTTCCCCTGATGAATTTATAGGCAGCCACAAGATCACCTCTCAGCCTTCTCTTGCGAAGGCGGAGATCCAGGTCCCTCAGTCTCCCCTCATAGACACCTGACCATACAAGTGGCCCCCCTCTGAACCCTCTTGAGGTAGTCCACATCCCTCTTGAAGTGTTGTGTCTTGAACTGGACATAATACTCCAACTGTGGCCTGACCAGTGCTGCATAGAGGGGAAATATCACCTCCCTGGACCTGTTCATCACGCATCTGCTAATGCATGATAAAGTGCGGTTAGTCTTGTTGATCGTTTCATCACCTTGATGACTCATCATCATCACTACAGATTGTTTTCTGATATTGTATCACTAAAAAAAAAATCACAGCAATAACAATATTCAATTCAAGTCAGCTAATCACTTGAGAAAATACAAACCATTATTTAAGTCAACAGCCTGTTTGGAAGTAATAAGCCAATTCTATACCTCTGTGCCCATCCATCAGTTTTACTCTGCTTATCATTTTCATTGAAGGATTTAAAATATGACTGAATTGGCCAAGTGATATTGAACACTGAGTCAGATTCTCCTCTCACTTATATCAGTATAGTTTAAGAGTAATTCCACTCAAATCAATTGAATTATGCCATTACAAAGGTGTACACGAGAGGCAAATCAGACCACTGACTGGCAGAGTAGTATCCAGTATGCTGCCTCAGTTCAACACCCTATTGATCTCTCTGGCTACATCTCTTGGTGAACTGTACAGTTTATGTCTCTGTGTGGCACTGACAAATAGAGTGAGCCTGGATAAGATAATGCAATCAGTAGTTAAGATAAGAACACATCATCACATCAGTAAAATTTAATTTCTTGGCTGTAAATAGCATCTTGATTTTTATTCCTCATTAGACATTTTATTTATGCACTCTAGGTATTGTTAAGGTTTGAGTGATCATGTACAAAAATTCAAGAACACCTACTATTTTAGGTTATGCTAATTGTCTGTCAAGCCCTTTATCCTTCAATCAGAAATAGCCAACAAATGCCACTTTAGAAGAATGCCTATCCCTACCCCACCACACCAGCTAACTGTTCAAAGGTAAAAGAGATGTTTTGGTACCTTGGGAAGAGTGTCTGTGTGTGGAAGAGTGAGTCTAGGAGAACGGGTGGAGGGAGAGGACGTGGTACAAGCAGAGTCTGGGCTCACCCAGACATATATCTAGCAGGAGGCTGGAGGCTCCAGTCACATGAAGCAGGGGTAAGACTTAGACTCCTCTGTCAGCCTCACACGCCAGCAACTACAGAGCTAACCCTTTACAGTGCTGCAGAACTGAATGTTAAATGAGATTGTAGAAGCCTTAGTTTGGTGACAGCTGTGACAAGGCTAACCCAGTAGCTCTCCAGGTTCCCCCCGCTGCAGCAGCAGCAGCATCTCCTATGGGGGATGGGGAGTAACAACTAGGACCCATACTGTTCAACATCTTCATTAATGATGTGGACATTGGAGTCAGGAGTAGACTGGCCAAGTTCGCCGATGACACCAAACTTTGGGGCAAAGCATCCACGCCAGAAGATAGGTGAGTGATCCAGGCTGACCTGGACAAGCTCAGCAAACGGGCAGACGAGAACCTGATGGTGTTTAACACCGAAAAATGCGAGGTTCTCCACCTTGGGAGGAAAAACCTGCAGCATCCTTATAGGCTTGGCAGTGCTACGTTGGATAGCACTACAGAAGAAAGAGACTTGGGGGTCACCATTGACCACAAGATGAACATGAGCCTGCAATGCGATGCTGTGGCTAATAAAGCGACCAAAACGCTGGCTTGCATCCATAGATGCTTCTTGAGCAAATCCCGGGACGTCATTCTCCCCTTGTACTCGGCCTTGGTGAGGCCACAGCTGGAGTACTGCATCCAGTTTTGGGGTCCACAATTCAAAAACGATGTGGAGAAGCTTGAGAGAGTCCAGAGGAGAGCCACGCGCATGATCAGAGGTCAGGAAAGCAGATATTACGATGATAGGCTGAGAGACATGGGACTCTTTAGCCTGGAAAAGCATAGGCTCAGGGGTGATCTGATGGCCACCTATAAGTTTATCAAGGCTGACCACCAGGATCTGGGGGAACGTTTGTTCACCAGAGCGCCCCAAGGGATGACTAGGTCGAACGGTCACAAACTCCTGCAAGACCGTTTCAGGCTGGACATAAGGAAGAATTTCTTTACTGTCCGAGCCCCCAAGGTCTGGAACAGTCTGCCAGCGGAGGTGGTTCAAGCACCTACATTGAACACCTTCAAGAGTAAATTGGATGCTTATGTTGCTGGGCTCCTATGACTCCAGCTGACTTCCTGCCCTTTGGGCAGGGGGCTGGACTCGATGATCTCCTGAGGTCCCTTCCAGCCCTGATGTCTATGAAATCTATGTGTAGACAAAATGGGGGCCCTAACTTGAAGCAGTGGGTTTTTAAAAAACACTGCTTCAGTTTGGGGCTGATCAAACCCCTGTGTTGTGCACACACCCTGCTGACTTACCTGCCTCTTCTGCAGGGAGGGGAGGGCGAGCTGCCGGTGGGTGGAGCAGTCCCTGGCTGTGGGGGGAGGGGTGGGGCTGGTGCTTCACTCTGTGGCGGCAGCACCCGCCCGCAGACACACAGCTTTGGTGGCCACAGGAGGCACCCCAGCCTCAGGGGGAAGCACCAGGCCCCCACACAGCTCAGGCAGGCAGGCAGACTCGGGGTGGGGGAGATCAGGCTTGCTGCTTTTCTTGGGCAGAGCCTGTCTTCCCAGGCTGCTGCCAGGCTGCCTGCAGGGCTTCCTGCAGAGCTCCTGAGCTGCATGGAGCCCGGTGCTTTGCTCTACAGCGGTAGGGGCAGCAAACTAAAATTCCTTGGAGTTTTAGTTTGCTGTGCCCTAAGCCATTTAAGGCGCATTACACTGCCAAATTTCCTACAGCAGCTGGAATTAATGTGAAATATGCCACCAAGGCATGCAAACACCAGCACCATTAAAGCGGTGCAAAAACATTTTGCCCGCTTTAAAGTGTTGTGCACACATGCCTCTCATTTCGTCTACACACTGATGAGAACTCTAGCCACAGCTCAGTGCACCTTCAGACGCCAGGTCCCTGTCACCATTCATGCACCCCTCTGCCTCCAATTTGGCATCCCTCCTTAGTCAGCACCCGGGGCTTGTGCCCCCCATTTCAGATTTGTGACTGCAGTCATATGTATCTGCACTGTTCCAGTAGACTGTCCTGCTTCCTTTGTGCTGACTGCCCCATATTGTCCAGTTGCCTTATGTGTTCACTTCCATGGCTTCTGTTGCAGAGCTATAGTAGAGTCTCAGCTCAATTTCTGATTGCATCTTAAATAATGCTGTGCTGGAGGTGAGCATGAAGCAGCTGGGAGCTACATGTGCAATGACATTTTGACCAAAGGGCTGCCCTAGAGGCTTGTGCTTGTCTAACACATTTCAAAAACTCTAGTATAAGAAGTTCTTTGAATCTTGCAGTTGATAGTGAATTTTGCTAGTCAAAACTTAAGTTACCTGGGGGCTTTCTTAACTTAGTCACTGAGGCAGTTAACCTCAGTGCCAGAAATTGGCTATGATGTTCTGTTCTAGAAAACTCACCGGGCTTAAGAACACAACTGATGTGACTCTCTATAGCTGTGCCCTTTGAATGCCTCAGACATCTATCTATATTTATACAATCATGTCATCCTAGATATTCTTATGGCTGCCCGTCTGGAAAAACACAGCATTCTAAAATTTCAGTATGTAAACTATGGAGCCAAGTATTTTCACCCTTGGTCAGTGGAATCTAGAGAGAATAGATAAGAAATTCAGATTATCTCCTTAGGCATATATTTTTTTCTTACATGATAACAGAACAAGAAGCAGAAACTAAAAATGTGCATGGAGCCTGCACTGCCTATCTTTAGCTCTCGTTGCATGATATTTATGCTTACAGGCAACATAATGACCCATCAGTGTCTAAATGATTTATATTATTCATTTAAAAGAGTGGCAGCAATATTTAGTGTACATCTGTCAAAACCAGGCAAAAGGTAGATTAGTTTATAGTGCTGCTCAACAGACTTCCATAGGAATTCAGAAATTTTACATATTCCATATGGCCATACCGTTTATTACTTAATATGAAAAAGAGGCAGCCTGTTATTATATTATTATGACATAATTTTATTTAATTTTTTTAGCTTCTTAAATCTCTTTAAGAAAAAGAGGTGAGATTACTAATCTGCTAGTGGTCACAAACAATCTGTAGTTAAGCAAAGTGCCTTTCTGAAATCTTTCCCAGTAATTCAGAACAGTGGGTACATAACTATTGTAAAATGTTATCCCACATGCCTTTCACTTTGCATTGTTTAGGAGTCACATTGCCAGTGATAGTATTACTATTGGTTACTGGATGATGGCATAAGAAACATTACATGTAATGGGTGGCTTTTCCAAAAATCACGAATAGGGTATGGAAAAACAGACACGTGGAACAGATTTAAAAAAGGGAGAGGGATGTGCTGCTGGGGACTACACTGCAGCTGTTGTGCTGTAACTGTTTTGTGTGCATGATTCTTAGTGATACAAGTGAGCCAAAGGGTCAACTGGATGAAGCAGTGTTAAAGTGTGATTGGTTTTGCAACATTTATATCACTAGATGCATGCAGATGTGACAGTTACAGTGTAACAGCTGCTGTACAGCCCTGACCAAATTTCTTCTCATCTTTTGACCCTGCTCCGAGTGTACATTTGTTCATACCTATAGATGAACTTTTGAAATCTTGTCTTTTGGTACCTGCTACTAGTGCATAGAGAGATTATCTAGGCTAGTAGCCTAATCCAAGTCCATTGAAATCGATAGAAAAAGTCCCATTGACTTCAGTGGCTTTAGGATTTGCAACAGATGACAATTATGAAGAAACTGTCCCAACTAGATTCACACAGCCTACAGCTGTGTTTGGACACAGTTTTTGTTAGCAACACAGGTTGATGCAGTGTTTAAATTGCCATCAGCAATAGAGCACCTG
Organism: Crocodylus siamensis; assembly: GCF_052110815.1. Lineage (NCBI taxonomy): Eukaryota > Metazoa > Chordata > Crocodylia > Crocodylidae > Crocodylus > Crocodylus siamensis. Next base: position 73,942,683 of record NC_143400.1, on the reverse strand, counting down.
CTGGTGGTGTGATAGTGAGAGAATTTAATGAAAAATATGTGTAGCTTAAACTGTTAACCACACCTGAGTCGATACCTCCATAACTACTTCTTTAAATTCCTGTCTGTGCCAGAGTTCAGAGACAGGACAAAACTTCTACCAGCACTGTAAAATGGATTCATTCTTTAAGTGCATCAGGGAACAAATATTTGTAACTGTGGCTGTAAGTTTGAAGAGCATATTTGTCATACAGCAGGCCACAAGCATTCTCTAAAAACATATGTGATACTATTAGACCTTAAAGAAGAATTTAGAAAAAAGCAATCTAAAATGACTTGAATTAGTATACTGAATAAAAATACAGGAACGGCAGCTACGGTTACTTCTTTTCATACTTTTTAAAATTTCTTTTCATTTTTATTCTGCAATAACTTTAAAAAAATACTGTGGTTTAATATTGCAGACTGTTAATTCCTTGGGACTGCCAAATTATATTCCCATTAAATGGATATTTTTGCTAATACTATTCTTATTTACCATTGGTTAGTGCCAGCTGCTGTCTTCAGGATAAACTGTTCTCCTGAGCAGTGTTTGTATGAGCCACTCAGCATGAGGAATATTTACAGCTTAATGTCATATATTCCCTCTTTATGCTTTACATGGGACTATGACAAATGAGCATGAATTTGGCCTGATTGGCCAGGGACAGAAGTTACAGTTTTACCTGTATAAGTGATTGGAAGCTGGTCTCTACCTATAACAGAACAAAATTTCAGCGTATGTAGACTGGTTTAAAAATGGTGGAACCTGATCTAAGATTTGCACCGCCCACCAAAGGGTGAATGTCTGTTCTGTTCACTACCAGTCTAAACTATGCCGTTTATAGAAAACTGCATAATTTAGATTGATTCTGCCTTAGACTTTTTGAATGTCTATACCAAGTCAAATGTCCCAGGAAGTAGAACCACCAACTTTTACATGTATTACAACTCTTTGTATGCTAATTTCTTTAGGGTAAGAAGCTACCGTATCATCTTGGAGCAGATGCTGAAGAAGGGGAAGTCTCTGATGAGGATAGTGCTGATGAAATTGAAGATGACTGCAAGTTAAAACTCTGTTATGTAAGTGTATAACCATGAAATAGCCCAGTCTACTTATTCCAACAATGATACAAATTCCACTATTATTATTTTATATATACAATCAAGTTCTTAAATATTTATGCCTAAAGTCAGGTATCAATAACAATATACAGGCATCTGACTAAATGGTCTGCATTTTAGAAGCCCTAAGTGTATACACATGAGTTTGAAAATCCATACATTATATGGATTTAGCTGCCTGACTTTAAATCAGGGGTGGGCAAAATATGGCCCATGGGCTGGATTCAGCCCACCAAGTAAGTGGATTTGGCCTGCAGGTGCGTACTTGCAAAGTGAATGGATTTGGTCCATGGGCTGGTGGCAGCAGCTCAGGCAGTCACGTCGTGCTGGGTGGTTGGGGCTGCTCCTGACATGCCAGGTGTTCACTCACTTGCACACTTGTGCTCATGTACTCTCTCTCTCTCTCTGGACCAGGGCTGCCACCAGTGTGGAAGCAGAAGCATGAACCCTTCCACAGTTGTAGCATGCTTTGCCCCTGAAGTCTGGATCTGGCAGCTGCTGACTGCCTCCACAGCTGCCCAAACATGTCTGGCAGTTTTTGGGTCAGGGCACTGGGTGCTTGGGGAGGGGGCGGGGGAAGAGAGGAGGGGGTGCTGCGGGCAGGTTCATGCTTCCATGCTGGTTGCAGCTTGCAGCTGTAGCTAGCCCTGCCCCTTCCTTGCACCTGGAGCCCCGCCCTGCAAACTGATGGCTGTGTTTGGCAGTTATTGTGGACATGGCCAACAGCTGCCAGATCTGGTTTAGCAGGGGGAGGAACACAGCACACTAACCTGTGAGTAGGTAGACTCCAGCCATAATAGGGGTGGGGGCATGCTAAAGCTGCAGGCAGGTTCAGGCTTCCTTGCTGGTTGTAGCTTGCCACTGTATAATTAGAGAATCATAGAAAATTGGGGTTGGAAGGGACCGCAGGAGGTCATCTAGGCCAACCCCCTGCTCAAACCAGACCATCCTCAACTATATCGTCCCAGCCAAAGTTTTGTCTAACCAGGTCTTAAAAACTTCCAATGATAGAGATTGCACAACATCTCTGGGTAACCTGTTCCAGGATTTTTCTACCCTCCTAGTGAGACAATTCTTCCTAATAGCTAACCTATTGTTCTCAAGTTCCTTGCTGTAACTTGAGACCATTGTTCTTTGTTCTGTCATCTGTCATTGCTGAGAATGGTTTAGCTCCAGCCTCTTTTGAACTCCCCTTCAGGTAGTTGAAGGCTGCTATTAAATCCCCTCTCAGTCTTCTCTTTTCTGGATTAAATAAGCCCAGCTCCCTCAGCCTGTCCTCGCAAGTCATGTGCCCCAGCCCCCAAACCATTTTTATTGCTCTCCTCTGGACTCTCTCTAATATATCCACCTCCTTTTTGTAATGTGGGGCCCAAAACCAAACACAGTACTCCAGATGTGGCCTCACCAGTGCTGAATAGGGGGGAATAATCACTTCCTTTGACCTGCTGGCAACACACCTACCAATGCAGCCCTGTATGCCATTAGTTTTTTTTGCAACAAGGGCGCATTGTTGGCTCATATTCATTTATTGTCCACTGTAACCCTCAGTTCTTTTTCTGCAGATCTGCTGCCCAGCCAGATAGCCTCAAGCCTGTAGTGGTGCATGGGGTGTTTCCATCCTAAGTGCAGGACTTTGCACTTGTCCTTTTTGAACCTCACAAGATTTTTTTTGGCTCCGTCCTCCAATTTGTCTAGGTCACTCTGAATCCTAGTCCTCCCCTCCAGCATATCTACTACTCCACCCTGTTTGGTGTCATTTGAAAACTTCCTGAGGGTGCATTTCATGCCACCTTCCAGGTTGTTGACGAATACATTGAACAAAACCAGCTCCAGGACCAACCCCTGGGGCACTCCAGTTGATATTGGCTGCCAACTAGACATTGAGTCATTGATTATTAACCTCTGAGCCTGATGCTCCAGCCTGTTTTCTATCCACCTTACAGTCCATTCATCCGGCCTGTACTTCCTTAACTTGCCTGTGAGCATGTTGTGGGAGACCATACCAAAAGCCTTGCTAAAATCAAGACATATGACATCATCTGGTCTCCCCACATCCACAGATCCAGTCATTTCATCACAGAAAGCAGTCAGGTTGGATAAGCATGACTTGCCCTTGGGGAATCCATGCTGACTAATCACCCTTTTCTCCTCCAAGTGCTTACAAATGGATTCCTTGAGGATCTGCTCCATGATTTTTCCAGGGACTGAGGTGAGGCTGACTAGTCTGTAGTTCCTTGGATCCTCCTTTTTCCCTTTCATAAATATGGGCACTATGTTTGCCCTTCTCCAATCACCTGGGACCTCTCATGATTACTATGAGTTTTCAAAGATAATTCCCTGTCCCACCCCGTCTGCACCTGTATCTCAACTAGGAAGCTGTCTTTGAGCAGCTGTGGATGTGGCCGTCAACCCAAACAATTGCCTACCCTAGCTTTAGACACTCAAGATAGAAAGGAAAATGTTGTTGTTATTAATGAAAGTGTGCTAGACTGACTGGCAAGTGTAAAGGAAGATTGGCTCAAACCATGAAAAGCTTTCAGGTGAGGTAGACAATTTACAGGCCAAAGGTAAGAGAGACAAGACACAAGATGTACTGAACTCCACACCTCAACTGTACTTTTAGGGTGCTTGTACATGTGATGAGGGATTAGTTTTCCCTAAATTGAAATGGTGAGTTTTTAATTGGTGGGTTTTTAATTGTGTAATTTAAAACCCCACTGTTTCAACTGGGGGAGAACTAAACTCCTGTTGCATATACAGGTGTGAGGGGGCCCAATCCTTTTTCTTTTTTTCTCTTGCCCTCCCATGGCAGGCAGGTGAGCTGCCAGCAGCAGGCTGAGCAGTACCTGAGCTGCAGGGGACCCTGGTTCTTCCTTCCGCAGTGGCTGTGTCCCCCAGGTAGCATCTACCTGCTAGCACCCAGCCCGGGCGGTCCTGAGGGGTGCTGCCACTATGGAGGGAAGCACTGGGCCCCAGACAGCTCAGGGGCTGTGCAACATGGCAGTAGCTCATGCAGGCAAGCTTGACTGAAGAGAAAAAAATAAAAAGTAGTGAGGAGCCTGATCTTTTTTGTTTTTTTCTCTCTTGAAGCCTCCCTGCCTGCCTGAGCTATGTGGGGCCCAGTGATTCCCTCCATGGTGGCAGCACCCTCTGGGCAGCACCTGGCCACTTAGCAGCCCACCCGGGTGGTCCCAGAGGGTGCCATTGCCATGGAGGAAAACACAAGGCCCTGCACAGCTCAGGCAGGCTTCGAGAGAGAAAATAAAAAAAGGTTCCTCGCTGCTTTTCTCCCCCCCACACACCTCAGTCGAGCCTGCCTGCACAAGCTGTCACTGGGTCACACAGCCCCAGTGCTCCCCTCTGCAGTGGCAGCGCCCCTCTGGACTGCCCAGGGTGGGTGCTTGTGGGTGGATGCCACCTGCAGGGCACCACCACCATGGAGGGAAGGACCAAGGTCCCCCACAGCTCAGGGAATACTTGGCTCACCAGCAGCTCACCCCCCTGCCACAGGAGAAGCAGGTAGGCTCCAGCACCCCGTGCACCATCCCTGCCACCTTCCTGCTGCCTGGGACCGACCGAGAATGGCTGGCTTGCCCCTGGGGCAGAGTGGCAAGGTGGCAGGAGGATGGCTGGGTATGCTGGCACTGGGATAAAGCAGCAGGGACAGTGCATGGAGCACTGGAAGCCCACCAAGCCTGAGCTTCTCTGAGCATGGTGGCTTCCAGCGCCCCATGCGCTGTGGGACTTTGTTACATAGCAAACTAAAATACTTCAGAGGGGTTTTACCTTGCAGTCATTTAGATTGAAATACGCCGCTGAATGGCTAGATAGCAATGCCATTAAAGCATAATATGGCATGAATGTGTAAATAGCAACACCATTAGGGTGGTACAAAAGGGTAATTAAGTCACTTTAAAGGCCAATTTTGTTGCATGTACAAGCACCTTTAATGATTAATTCCTTATCAGGTTCCCTATCTCCTTTTCTTTTTTTTTCTTTTGATTCCTCTGACTACTTTCCCCCCCATCTTTGATTTTTGGACTTCTTTGATTTTTTTCCCTGCTCTTCCTTCAATTAGCCCTTTCCATAGCATTATTTGCAGCTGCTAGATGTTCCAGCCCAGAAGCAGTCATGGTTCACTGGTTTAAAATTTTAAACGAAGAAAATAGTCTGTAGTAGAAACAAATAGGAAGTGTCAAGTTCAAATTTCACATCAGCAGGTCTCCATTGATCTCAGGTCTGAATCTGATGCAAGGGTTTTGCTTTCTCTTTACAGTGTGCACAGGCACCCACACCCATACCTACACTCCCACTCCAACTTTCTCCATATAGTTCTGCTTTATACTGACTGTTTTGCAAGAACTTATTATACCAAAATTTCTGTTTTTCTTCTTCATCATTTGCATCTGCTGTTGGGAATAAAAAAAATCAGGCTGACTTGGGAATCACTTCACAGGTAATTCAAATTCCCCACTGAAATCGTTTAGAGAGACCAGATGTTCCTGCCAGTTCTTTTTTTCTATTCTATTCACAAGGCACCACTAAGATGTCAAGTAGTCAGCAAAGTTTTCTGTGATTCTTCATGTACTGCATAAAGAGACTGATCTTTTAGGCATATAAGCATAGAGATACTGAATGCTAAAGGAGAAAACATGATTCATTTCATTTTTAAAAAACATTGGTTTTGAGATTACAATGTAATGTGATGCATTTTAAGCTATATATTCTACAAGACTGTTTCATACAAAGATATAATTTTGCTTTGGGTATATGAAGCAAAATGGAAAACTAGTTCATTAAGTGACACAAGAAGTTATATTTTATCTGTATTTCCTGCAGCATTGAACTCTGTTACACTCAGTAAGGAAAAATGTTACAGTATAGTTAGTACATTAAATTGAATGCCCCAGTCCTGATAACCCTTATGGTTAGGGTGTAAGAGAAGATTTACCACTGAACACAACTAACAGTATACCCCCAACTATAACAAGTAGTTCATGATCACAAATGATTGATCAGGGACCAGTAACTAGGCATTCTCCGTGTTTTCCCTCATTATCCTCCTATTATGTGGAACAGCAGGTGTGTTACCAGGCAGTGGGAGCCCTTAGTGTTAATGAGGACATCTTGTGGGTGGTGCTGGTGGTCTCTTATCTTCTGCAGATCTGGTGCATCTCATCATCTTCCAGTGTGGGGAACAGCTCTGACTCCTCTTTATCATAGAACTCTAGAGAGATTTCTGTTTGTGTGTGGGGCCACTGCTGTTTACATCAAAAAGGCTTTGAAGCACTTTGGGGTCAGGGAGCATCTTTTTGTTCTGTGTTAGTACAGCACCTGGCCCAGTGCACCTGGTAGTTGCCACCATAGTATAAGTATTCATTATTAATAATGGTAATAAACAGGGATCTATTTCCTCTGTTTAAAAATCCAAAATTCTCTGATTAAAAAATCCAAAATTCTTTGATTAAAAACCCCCAAATCCTTGTTTTCTGTGATTAGAATGAAATCCCACTATATAAATAAGTATGAGTTGAATACAATATTTTATTGATATATTTACAATTTTAAAGCAGTTTGAAAGCCTATCAGAGCCTCAGTCATTATAATAAAATAATTCTAAATATCTATATATTTTGGTGTTTGAATTTGGTTTTTTATCTTATTAAATCAGAGCTCCCCCTGTCCCCTTTGCTTACCAGGGCTTGGGTTCAGCAGCAGCTGTTGTTTTCCCCCCCCACACACTTTGTGGTGCTGAGTAGCTTTGATATGGCGGTTCCCTGCCTCTGCCGTACTGTTGCCCCTCGCTCCCAACCCGCAGCCCTGTGACCCTGCTGGTGTCCCTCACTCCCAGCCCACAGCCCCCCACCCCCAGCCCTGCTGGTGCCCTTCATTCCCAATCTGGTGCCCCCTACCCCCAGGCCCTAGCCCCACAGTGTGTGAGGAAGGGGATGGTTGTGTGAGGATGGAGGGGTATGAGCATAGATGGTGTACGGGGGTTGGGGGTATCCAGACAGTGCATTGTGGGTTCACGTCCCCCCCTCGATTTCTGTACAGACAGCAGGGCATGGGGCTGCAGCCTGGCTGATGTAACTCTGGGCAGGAGCTGCCTCCACAGTGGGCAGGACCTAGCATGGGAGGGAGCACCCTGCCACCAGGGCCACCCAGGTGAGGCATCCCCTGCCTGCTTGGCAGCAGCAGGGGTCACAACTCAATTCTGCTTCTGCACCAACACTGCTGTGCCTCACCTTGGTGACCATGACAGTGTGGCAGTCCCTTCTGTACCAGGTCCCACCTGCTGGACCACCAAAGCAGATCCTTCCTGGAGCTGATCTGGCTAGGCTGCAGTCCTGGACCTCATGCCCTACTATGGGCACAGAAATCTGCAGGGGGCACATGCCACCCACCCCCATCACACATCGCCTGTGTCCCTCCACCCTGCTATGCATCACCTGTGCCCTAGGGTTGCCAACCCTCCGGGATTGCCCTGGAATCTCCAGGAATTAGATATAAATACCCAGAAGACTACTGAGAGTCACCTGGGAGATAAGTGATAGTGCATTTGTTAAAATAAATATTAAATGTTAAATCTCATTTATACAGTAGTCCAGTGGGTTTTTAAAATGTAATAGTAATGTGCATTTTCCTTCCTGACATAAAGTCTGTGCACTGTCATCCATAACTGATATATACACAAGCACGTGGGCACATTCGTGTTGTGTGTTGCAGGCATGCTGGCATTCTGGAAATCTTCTGGAGTAGATTCAAACAGAGTTGGCAATCATACTATTCCCCTCCCCCCCCCCAACACACTCACAACTTACCTGGAGGGAGCTGTGGGAGCTGCCCTCTAGCCCGCTGCCTGGCTGCCACATACATGTGTGTACACACACACGTAAACCTGGAGCCCCCTGTATTCCTCTCCTCCCAGCCCCCAGCAGCACCTTGCAGGCTGGAATGTCACCAGCCTACAAGGGGAAACCTTCAGTTTTCCGTTTTTTTCTCCTTTAAAGGTGAAAATCTGCTTTTTGTTGCGGGGTTGTTTTTGTTTTTTTGTTTTGTTTTTTTTTTGGCGGGGGGGAGGTTGGTGGCAAATGGAAAACCCAGGTCCCTGGTAATAAAACATCACTTCTATCTGATCCCACAGAGAAAGATTTCTAATAATTCTGAACACAGGCCTTTTCAAAGGGCTACTCAAACACATTAGGTGGGTAATTCTCCTCACCTCTCTAAGACAGTAGGTAGTTATTAATGTTATATCCAAATGGGTAAAATCACAGAGAGAAACACATTTTGTGGTGTTGTAAATGGTTACTGATGGTCTGATGAGTTGCTATATCTTTCAATGGAAAATGTATGATTCTGCTTGTTCCTAGAAAAGTTGAGAGGAAACACTGGAAACTTTAATAGGTTGCTCCTTTCTGGAAGTATCCACCACAGTCTATTTGCCTTTTTCAAAAATGATTGGCATGATTGAATAGATTTTAACAGGATCTGTTACTTCATTTCAGAGTAATGGCACAACTGAGCACCAGATAGAATCTTTTATAAGGAAGAAACTTGAATCACTAATAAAAGAATCTCAAATCAGGGATAAAGAGGATCCTGACAGCTTCACTGTGACAGCACTGTTAAAGGCAACACACGAGGGTTTAAATGTAAACCTGAAACAGGTACAAAAACTATTTTCTCCTCCATTTGTTGTGGCAGATTTGACAGCTGCAGATTTGCTTTGGAATAAAATTCAGTGCAGTTTTGTAAATAAACCTTGGAAAAGTTACTTTATCTAGAATAAAGATCTGGAAACAACTCCAGAAAAAATACCTTTATAGGGGATTCTGAGACAGTCAGATGTAAAGTGTATAACTATCTGTACTAGCAATGACCATATATAACTGTAGGCACTACGGTGGGCTGGTATGAGCTCTTCCTCTGGCAAAGTCCACTGGAATTACTGAGACTAGATGGTCATAAAAGCCAGTGCTGTTAGATCCAATCACAGCAGTGGGCCCTTGACAAGACCGAGCCCATTTACAGAATATAAAATAATCAGGAACTTGTATATGGTCTTATCAGTATATACTGTCAGTTTGATAGTTTCCTATTCACATTATATTGGCATATATATGGAGAACTGTTTCAGTGACTGACATCATAGGGTGCTTACAGACATGGAAAAAGAAACCTAACGTTTTACTTTCAGCTTGGTGTACATCCATGCCAAGCACAGTGCATGCCCGGAAGAGAAATTGAGTCAGTCTGGCCTGGCTTGCCCAACGTCTGTATAGCTCACATGTTTCAGCGGGACTTTGTGGTGCTTTTATCTAGTAGCTGATTGAATCAGCTGATTCAATCAGCTACTAGATAAAAGTGCCACAAAGCCCCGCTGAAACACACACCCTATACATACTCTGGGAGCACCAGGTCAAACTGATTCCTCTTCTGGTACAGCTCAGGGAGAGTGGGGGGTCTCACTGCCACCAGCACCCAGTACATATTTCCACTTGTGTAACTGTCCTTAACATTTTTTTTCTTCTAAACTTTGGAAAAATAAGAGGACATAACCTTAGGAAATAAATAAAAACAAACCCCATAAAATTGGTATTACTGTAGTTAAGATTCTACTTACTTAAATCAGTCAAAAAGTTAAAATACACAATCACAATTACTAGCATGTATATCGAACCTTCAGCCTTTTTTGATTAAACCTCAGATATTTTGATGGATTAAGTAGGTAACCATTTACCAGAAGTAAACTGAAATATTGAGAAGTCAAAGGGCTTGCCAAAACTGACACACAGTCAGAGGTAAGAATTCATTCCAGGCATCATAACTTCCATTTCTATCTAGTTACATTCTCTTCTATACTGTAAACAAAATACATTTCCATCTTTTAAGGATCTAATATTTAATCATAGATATTAATGGCCATTTTACCACTGATTTAACTAAGAGTAGCATCCACCCCTCTTTTTGAGTTAACAAAAGAAGGGAAACTTTATTTTGCAAATGTTGAGCTCTATGTATGTCTGTATGTAATGCTAAATATTTTCTGACAGTTCTAGTAATATTACAGTGGTCTAGAAATTAGTGCTAGTAGACCTTAGTACCTTAGGACCTAATTTGGCAAACCCTTTATGAGGGTATTTATTTGCCCAAGTGAATTGCAGTGAAAGTACCCTGAATTTTCATATTGAGACTATTGTAAATAGGTATTAGTATTTGTTATTCACTGATGTCCTGATGCCATCACAATCCATTTACTGCTTGCAAATGCAAGTGCATGTCAGCATGAGCTACAATTCAGAATGGTACAAAAATCAAATGAGTGCCATTTCTGATGATGACCTACTTTTAGAATGGGTAAAAGTTACCCTTAATATTAATGCAAGCTTTTTCATTGCTTTTGCATGTATTATGCTTTAAAAGATACAAAGCCAGTTTTTCTTAAAAGATGGCAGGAACTTCTTTATTTTATGAAAGGAAAATCCAGATTGTGTTTTATTTATCAAAATGAGCTGCAATATGTGCATTTAAAACAGCAGTGACATTTAAAGGAATTTTAAATACGTGGAATTGAGTATCTTTACTCTGCAATGGCTTCATTAAATGGCTTCAAGTCAGATCCTTAAAGTAACTGCTCTTTGCCAAATGCAAATAAGCATTCAGAAGTGTCAACATTTGTTTTATGTGATTTTAATGTCTTCTGGTCCATATTCTGCAAATGTAAGCAACCATTGATGTCTAATAGGGTCAATTCCTGGCTACATTTTAATATCTGCCCAGCATTTGGTTCCTCCCAACAATATTAGATATGTAGATTTTTAACAGTGGAGCAATCTCTGCCTCAGTAATTACAATTAGAAAAGCCTTTTCATAAATTACAGTATCTAAAGATACATTTATGCTAATTAAAGGTCCATCACTAAAAAGAAGTCAAAACTGCTTCTTTTATTCATCATATTTTCCCACAGATTATGAGGGTATTCACTTTTTACTTCCTTGTAAACCATTAAACCAATTAATTCAACATGAACACATATTGCGTGTGACTGCCAAGAAACTCATTTTGTATTGAGACAAAGGTAAAACAAAAGATTTCCTTTTTACTATTGATACCTCTTTTAACTTATCCAGACTGCACCCCATCGTTAGGGACCTGAGAAAATTGCGATTTTGTGGACTGTGTGGATACTGTGAAATTAGCCTCAAACTGTGATTTTTAAGGGTTGTGAGCCTGTGCCAGGAAAAAGGTGAAAGCAGGTTTTCCTTTGCAGGCTGGCAGCATTCCAGCCTTCAAGGGGAAACCTGCACTTCCACAGCCTGCAAGTGGCTGCCAGGGACGTGGCCAGGGTGCAGCCAGGCTGCTGAATGAAGGAGGGCAGGGCTTGGGGACTTTTGGGGTGGGGGGGCAGTGTGTGTGTGTGCTGTAAGTGGAGGGAGAAAATATTATTTGGGAGAAGCTGAGTGTACAACCCCCACCCCCCGTAGGTATGTCTGTAGAGGGGAAGGGGCGGAGGGAGAGGGAAGGGACGTGAGCGAGGCCAAATTGAGGCTCCCACAGTGAAGGAGGGAGTGGGACAGGGGCAGGGGCTGGGGTGAATGGGGCCCCAGACCAGGTCATGGGATGGACGGAGCCTGTGGGCAGCTTGTTTAGACATGCAGGGGGCTCCCACCGCTGCGTCCACCCTAGGGGAGATGCAGGGCATATGTAACCCCTGGATTTGTGCATGGGACAGAGGCAGGCTGCTGCTGCAGGCTGGGCTGTGCATCCCACTGCCATGGCCCCAGGAGCCGTGCAACACCATTGCCAGGAGGGAAGGAGACATGGCACAGCCTGGTGGCAGCAGGCACATAACATCGCACTGCTCTCAGGGCAACAACAGCAGGGCATAGAGCCCAGCCCACAGTAGCACCCTGCCAAATCCACGTGGCAGGTGCCCCCTGTGCCTCCCCTGGTGTGAGCACAGCGGTGGGAGCCTCCCTGCGTCCCTGGATGACCTGTCCTGGGGCTCCATTCACCCCAGCACCTGCCCCTGCCGCTGCCCCTGCCTCTGCCTCCCTCCCTCCCTTACTGTGGGGGCCTTGATCTGCAACTCCCATGCTCCTTCCCCTTCACAGACTTGCCTGCTGTGATGGGCAGTGCTCCACATGCTGCTGGGCTGTGACCCTGGCTGTGTGCAGCGTGTGTTTTTGTGACCCTGTGGCCTCCTGTGCTTCCACCACTGCCCCACATTTGGGGGGGCTAATCTCCATTAGCCCCGGCCTTTTGCTGCCTATGGTGTGTGCCTGCCTGCCGCACATGTGGCTTGTGTGCAGGTAAAGTAACATTTTACACAGAATATTCATGGAACTACTGGGACCCGTTTGCCAAGATCAGTAATAGTTCATGCATATTCCATGAAAAATTATACTTTACCTGTGCATGCTGCACATTTTCTGCAAGAAATTTACGATTTCTCAATCTGCTGTAATTGACAGCATACTATTTATCTCTCTCTCTCACTCTTTACATCAATAGATGCATCTACCTTGTAAAATTTACTGTTACAAGCTTATGCCTGTAGCGGCTTAAATGTAATACACTTTTTTATTTCCAGAACTTTTTATAACCATTTTACAAAACTATATTTGGTCCTTTTTTTGTTTTTCTTCCTATCCCCAAATTATTTCTAAGAAACAGCAAAATGTGCTGGTGCTAAGAGTATTTTACGTTGTGCTCTTTAGTCCCCTGTTGTCCTTGAAAATTTATCACTGTATTCATCAGAAACTGAAAACAATGATCTATTGAACTGAATTAGGAGTAGACTGTTCTGTGAGGAGCATTTCCCTTCTGGAATTGGGATTTTCCTCCACCAGGACTCAGTGCAGGCTGGCAATAAGAGTCTAGCACAGTCCTACCCCTACAGTATAGTGTCTTCCTTGAACTCTCTGCTGCCTTGAGGATAAGGAGCTCTTGGGCTTCATTCTGCGTAGGTTAATGCTTCAGACATAAATGCTCATGAGAAGTGGGGAAACCTTGATTGGTGGAGAGAAAAAGGACTAACAGAATTTGGGGACAGCTACCCAAACTAAGGCCTATTGGCTTTGGTGAATTTATAAGAGGAGAGCAAAGCCCCACTTTGTCCTGTGGCCTGATGCTAAATTTCTCATATATCCCTTCCACCCTGCCTCATCCCACAACTGCAACAGTTATCTTCCCCCAAAGGCCACCACATATCACAATCTTTCCTGTGGGATTGAAGAGGGTGAACACACAGGATTTAAACGTAATCAGATTTCAGCTACTCAAGCCCTCTTTAGAGCAAGGTGATTCTCTGGTAACCTGATTTTTTGTGAGCAAGGGAAGTAACCAGGTCTGAGGCTATGGACAGATATAACTTTCAGCTGGTTTGAAAAGGGCAGGGGAAGGTACCACTTAGGATTTAGTATCAACTGTTACAATGTAACTGTTCTGTCTGGCTGCTCTAGTAGCTGTACATATAAGTTTGGGCACTTTAACAATGAACCAAAAAGGGTTATAGTTGCAAAGGTTTGCTAGGTTCATGCCCCTATAGGAACATGCTGACATAACAAATACAGTATAATAGCTTATACCAGTATCTCACAATACCAGTTGAAGTGCTACTGCTGTCCCCAACCTGAAACTAAGCCTAAAGCCATGTACAGATGTGTGCTTATAGCACTTTACAGCACTACAACAATATAATCAAGAGAGGTATACATAAAGTTCACAGACCACCCACTAGAGCACTGAAAAATTGTTGCAGAAACATTATCTCCAGCCAGGGGTGATGAGGGTTGCCACACTGCTCTTCCCTGTGCCTTCCAGTCTACCCCTTTTTCTCCCCCTAGGGAAGCCTGTCCATGGGCCAAGTTATTAACACCTTGCGCTCTCCCCTGTTGGGGAAGAGGACCAGACCTTTTGGTGAACTGCTGACAACCAATAATACAAAATTTTAGAGAACACTTCTGCTGGTTCACTAATCTGATATGAGTAATTGCCTTCTTATAGCCTCTATTAATCTTTTACCTTGCTCCTGTGCTTGTGTGAAACTGTACTGTATTTGACTGTGTGGCTTATAGGTCCTTTTAGCAGTGTCAAGCTCAACAATACAGTAATAAGTTGAAATAACTAGAGGTTTAATTGATGTAATCTGTTGACCTACATAGAAGAGAGAAAATTGAAAAGAGGAATTTGAACTCTGTTATGTTTTGGTAATTCAGTAACTCATTAACCAGCTCGGGTATATGTTGTCTCTGTAAACCTCTGTTCTAATCACTATCATTAGATTGTTGTGCCAGAAAGAGATCTATTGTGAAGCTTTACCATTTCCTTTTGTTTACTGGTCAAATTTTATTCTCTCAAATTGTGTATCTTCAATGCCATTAATTTTACCAAATGTTATCCTAGTTGCAAAGTTATACTGCAAAACTACAAAAATGGCAGTGAGCTGGAAAGGTAGCTGGATGTCACCTTTGTGCTGCCTCAGAAGTTCACTGCCAGGGAGGTTCAAGTTAGATTCAGAGGCACTTCAGTAGAACTGCTTGTTTCATTGCTGTTGAGATATATCAGTACTAAGGTTAATGATACCCTCCTATTTTACAAGAGGCTGTTTTTGAGGATTTATTAGTGTTTGCAAACTGCTTTGTTATCTATCTATCTAGCTATAACTTGCTTCAAAAATTGTAATTGACATTTTGTATCAAATCTGTGTAAATATTTCTAACTCATGAAAGGGTGAGGATCCTGTCCACAGCAAAAATATTTTAATCACTTAATGATCATGTCCTGACCATCGTGTCATTTTCCCTTTTGTATTTTATTTGGAGCAGCTTTCTGTAAACCTTTTGTAGAGGTACAAAAACCAAGTTAGTTGTTGGAGGAGAAAGAACAGCCTAAACAGCCCATAATGAATAATAGAGAATGCATTCCAACCCATAGCTGTATATTGAATAACTGGGAGTATGTGAACTCATACTGTAAATGCTGGGAAATACATTTCAACAAATTTAGGTTTTCTGGCTGCTCTTCAGGCAGATGAAGGGATGTGTCTTCTGACAGCAAAGCTACATACTGCCAGTGATCATCAGATTGATGTCCCAGGGGATAGCTCTGTACTGGTGGAAATAAGGATTTCTGTGGCTGCCTACCAAGCACACTCTGCATCTGCCTGTGTTTTAGAGATTTTTTCTTTTATCATCTCAGTTACCTGCACTTTCAAATGCTGCAGGCCTTTTGATTGTTGTTGTTGTTGTTTGTTTTGTCTTGTTTTGTTGTTTCTTTTTTTACATGGCTGATCACTTTTTAGTCCACCTGGATTCCATTGCTTGTAATTCCAGTTCAGCTCCTGAGTCATCTTGTGCATCTGTTTCTTTTGCTGAAGAGACCTCCCACAACCCTGCCGTTATCTCATTAAAGCACCTAACTATTGCTTGCAGATGGGTTCATTACTAGGACCTACAAAAGGCATTGGCCTCTAGATAATATAACATGTGGTACCTGCTCACCTGTGTAATAATTGAGTCAAAGTCTGCTTGAAAGAAGAGAGATAACCCACCATAATGCTAATAGGATTAAAATGAACTAGTTAGCTGCCTAACCATTCAGAATAATTACAATTTGCCGGTAGCAGTGCTGGTGGTAATTCAGGAGTATTCTTTGCTGGAGAGGAATTCAACGTCCAAATCAAGTTTCAGCTACACTTGTGTAAACCATGAGCAATTCTGTTAGGACCAATTATAATTATATTTGATTAGCCTGATATACTATTCCCTTACTATATCCCTTGCATATATCCAAATTATATACAGGTAAAAGGATATCGTATCAGAATGTTTCATTCACTTAGACGGGTGTCTTCACTTTATGCTGACTCTGTACTCACTTCACACAACTGGAAATGATGACTAGAGCTCGGTAGGAAATGGTTATGCTATCCCATAAAGATTGTCAAGATTCCTTTCTGCATTGGGATCAAAGCAAGGGGAGTTGTCTTATTCCAGAAGAGCCACTTGCCCCTGTGTTAGACTATTTGCCTGCAAAGAGTATGACACAGCATCCTTGGAACCTCAGTCCTTTATCCTCTCTTTAGCTTCTGATTACAGAACAGTTTCAATAGGAGAGCTGGAGACAGGAAAGCACAGAAGGCTGCTCCATAGTCTAGGGGCCAAAGCACAGGAATGGGCTGTGGAAGTTTTGAGGTTCAAGTTCCTGGCCTGAAAAAGGTGGAATAGAAGATTGTAGATGCACCTCTTACTTTTCTGGTTTTGACTGTAATTGTATGCTGCACCAATGACACCTGGCTTTTTTAAATGGATATATATAAAAAAAAAATCCTGATCATTTCTGCAGTGACATAAGGGACCAAGGCCAAAGAAAGATCAAGGCCACTGCTGTTGCACAGATGAAAGTCCATTAATTTAATTGGACTTAGTTATAATTTGCTTAGGTGTGAAAATGGAATCAGTACTAATTAAATTATACCAGTGTAATCTGAAAGTAAGAAGAAGCATAAACTGGCCCTTTGTAGTATGGTTGCCAGAAGATCAGTTGATCTAAAACATTGGTTCTCAACCTTTTTAGACTCAAGCCACTGCTCCTTAGACTCTAGAAATCCTTCAGGAGATTCAAAGCACCCCTTAGAAAATTCCAGCTCTTAACTTTAACTTGTTTTTTGCCTATGGAAAAACAATACAGCAACTGATTTATCAGGAATAACTCAGGAAGACTACAATGGGTTGGAATGTTTTTGATACTATGGATTCCTCCTGTCTGAAGTCTCTGGGTTTATATTGTGAATCATGTGTAAGTGTTTGCATACCTAACAGTGCTCATATTGCATGCCATCTGATGGCACCTTTCAAAGGATCTCATGGCACCTCAGGGTCCCTAGTCTAAAAGAACAACACAATACAAATCAAAAGGTAAAGTATCTGATTCTTCCCTTAGATGGTGCCACTGTTGTAGACCATACAGCACCTCTGATACTGGCTGTAGGCTGCTCTTTTGACCCCACCAGTTCTCAAATGGATGATGTGGGTTTCTTCATCCATCCACCACAGAGAATTAACAAGTGGGAGATAAAGTGGCAGCAATACTTATGTATTGGCATTAAGTGAGTGATGGAGGGAAGTATTATATATTTGCATGTTGTAAGCAAAGAAGAAAGGAATTTGGAATCTATTTTAATGATGAATATGACTTCTTACATTCAGTCTGTATAGGTTCATCTGCTAGTATGAATAAATACTGCCTTGCTCTAGTTCCACCATCAGAATGCTTGTTGAGAGAAAAAATGTCTCTGTTCTTATTTTTCTTAAGTTTGATTTAAACTACTGTTATGTCATTACTTGTCTATTTTCCTTTACTATCAGCCAATTGCCAAGCCACAAATAATATGTAGGAATAAAAATATTGTATATTGTATTTGCACATTTAAATGTATGCTCATTACATTGGGTTTAGACTTTAATAATTTCAGTTTAATTTCTGTTTCTTTGTGTAATGTATTCTCATACTTGCAGCCCAATGTCCCCTAAAAAAACAGCTGTAGCACGTTGAAAAATACATGTTTTTAAAGGCCCTGGAAGACTGGAAAAAAGAGAAAAAAAATTGTGAGATGGTTTGAGGAACAATGTGTTCATTGTGCACTTTTCTTTTTTGCAGAACTCAGACATAAAAGAAAGTGGAAAAAAATCCCATAGTCGGTCATTAATGGGCAACTTTGGTAAGCACAAGGTAAGTAGGACTACAGTCTCCAATAGCCATTATGTGTCAAGAGAGTTAATAAAAATTGGCTCTGAAGTCACAGAGATTGAATTTTTGGTAAAAGACTTCAGACTGTCTTCTAACTACTGCACCAGAATGCAGATAAGGAAATATTGCTCTTGTACAGTATTTGCTGATTAGCTACAGCTAATTGCAGCTTGTTGCTGTTCTGAAGAAGGTGACAGCAGTTAGTGTGAGATGATAGGAAAAGCTTGGATGACCTAGAAACAGAATTGCCCTTCACTGATGTAGAATTACTTTATTGTGTATAAATAATGACATTTGCACTAATAGTCTTCACTGAAAAAAGTGTCTACAGGATGAACTTTACAGAGAACAGGCCACCTGTGTGTCACATCAAGAAAGGGCATGTGTTTCACATGTAGGGAACAGATGCTGCAGCAGACTCAGGAGAGAGAAGCTAGGCAAGTCACACAGGCCAGTATTTTCAAAAGCATCTCCCTTGGGCTAGGGACAAAAGTTACACATAAACCAGTTTATGTGGTTGGAAATTCACTTAAACCTGTAACAGAACAGAAGTTCAATGTACATAAACTACTTTCAAAATGGCCAAAACCAATTTAAGATGAACTTGATTGGATGTAGTATCAGACTGAACAGATTTAGGTCACACGGTTTATGGAACTTCTGTCCCAGATCTCTTCCTGGTTCAGGTTAACTCAGAGTCCCCCAGCTCCAGTGGAGAAAGGACTGCCCTGCCCCTCTGCTCCCTAGCCTGCCTCCTGCCTGCATCCATCAGCTCATGGCATGGGGGGAGGGAACAGTCTTCCAGACCCCACTAGTCAGGGTATATATAGTGTCAGGGGGAGAGAGAGGCCCCGTGGTGGGGGCTTTTTGACCCTTGGCAGCCCCCCTCCCTTGCCAGGGGCAGCCTGGGGACCTGGGGGGAGTTCCCCACCTCCTCCTCCCCTGCACAGGTCCTTGCCTTAGCTGTTGCAACAGGAGGGAGGGGGAAGGAGTTCCCAAGGTCCTGCAGTTGTGGGCACCAAGGAGTCCCCATCTCAGGGGACTTCCTCCATCCTGGCCAAGGGACCTGTAGCCAAGTGGGCACAGCCCTGGGGAGCTGAGGGAAATCCCACCCCCTTAGATGATGATTGCTTCAGCTGCTACCACAGGAGGGAGGGAGAAGTCCTTTTGGCCAGGTGCTGCCCAAGCAGCCTAGCATAGAAGCCTTGGGGAGGCAGTAGGGCAGCCCCAGGGAGCTAAGGAGAATTGTCCCCTTTCCAGACCCCAGAGCTGCTTGTGATAGGAGTCTCATGGATAGCCCAGGGCAGCCTGAGGGGATGGAGGACAATTCTCCTGCTCCTCCACAGTCAGTTTTGCCTCAGCTGCTGTGAGTCTGAGTCAAAACCAATTACAGGGAAGCAGAAGAATTTCCTTCCTCTCCCTGAGGCTGCCCTGGGCTATCCATGAGACTCACAGGGTTGAAGCGAGCAGGTTTGGGATTTGGGAGGGGAAGAATTCCCTCAGCTCCCCAGGGCTGCCTGAGCTGGGGAACCCCCCTGAGAGGGATGCTCCCCCAAGGTGGGCCAGCACCTGGACAGGGGGCTCCTCAACCCCTGTGGGGGGGGACAGTAGGGGGGTTGGGGGCATGTACTGGGGAGCTAATTGAGGTCCCACTTGACTGGGCTGGCAATGACCAGCAACCTGGGATACAAACTCTAGTGCCACCCGCCTACTGGCCAGGGTCAGTGCAGGCTTCCCCCGGCTTTCCCAAGTGAAAACTGAATGTCAGTGCAGTTGATTATCAGTTCAATTTATGTATCTTTGAGGAAGCCATTTAGATTGAATCAATTCTGCCTCAGGTTTTTTGACTGTCTGTGCTTCACCTAGAAGGATTGCTGTGGCATCTAGACATATATCTGTTAAGGATTCATTGTGTACCTCATTACTTGTCAGGACAATAAGTTGCATTGTTCACCTGAATTTATGTAAGTTGTTTGACCCCAGTAATCTGGGGTTGTTTGACCCCAGTAATCTTTCCTGCCATGGCAGGGGGTTGGACTAGATGATCTACTCAGGTCCCTTCAGACCCTAGAAACTATGAAACTATGAAACCTGATTTTGGAAGTGATCTTAATATGGGCAAGGTGCTGAATGTTCTAGCTTTCTATTGGTTAGATTAGTTCTCTTAAGCAGATCAATCTTCCTTCAGCTTATAGTGCCGAAGATCATAGAGCACATCATTAGCAACATAACAAAAAAGTATGGAGAAGTTTGCATAAGTCCATCACTTCTCTTTTTCTACTCCCTCCATTGGAGTTAGCTGGGATGAAGAAAAGCATGGGATCTCTCATCTCAAGGCACTGTGACCCTAACTGATCCTTGGGGGGAAACTCTGCTAGAAGGGAGATATCAAATAAAAGCCTGCATTTCATTTTCACCCAGTGCAATATGCACAGGAAATTTTCTGAAATGAAAAGACTAACACAGAGCTCTCTGATGGGAGGACTAATTATAGAAAAGGTATGAAAAGGCTGGTTGCATGGAACATCACTTCTTACACACACAAAACCCCTGTTGACATTCACAGCCAGGGTCTACATAGTACGCCAACAGATCTCAAGAGGTCTTTAGGCCTTAGCCAAATAATTCTCAACGCTAACATTTTTCAAATTCAATTTATTAAGGAATGAGCTTAGCAAAGCCTAGTCCTTTAAAGACATGAAATTTCTACAGATGCCTGGTGAAAAAATGGAAAGTGTGATGTGAATTAGAGGAAGAACAAAGTAGATTTCATGGCTATAAATCACATTTTTGTTGTCTTTTATTGTTTTTGTCAAGAGTGCTCTGTGGCCATGTACAGATATTCAGTTTGTCAGTGCTATCCTAGGAAAAAACTGAGTATACAGATGTTCAAAAATTTTCTTCGAGGAAAAAGTGGCTACTCCAGGAGAAAAATAACCTGGGAGCAACCAGGGTTAAATCACTCACAGGAGATAGTGTCTGGTTCCATGTTAGAACACTTAAGCCGAGTTCTACTAACGGACTGGGTTTGGTAACAAGGGCTTGCTATCTGTGCACACTATACACAGGGTGATTGTGATTTAGTTCTGCTATCCTGCTCAGATGAATGTGTAGGACTTTACTACACAATAGGCCTTTGGAGATTACTTGTTTTAGGAAGGGAAGTCTCAATATGTGTGTCAGAATTAGGCCCTGAATTTATGTAAGTTTTTCTTAGCTTTGCTTTTCATACAATGCGTACATTTTTGTAGAGCTGCATGATCTGATTTTCCACTCTGCTAGTTTTATGTCACCATAAATCTATTTAATCATGTTGATTTAACTGAAATAAAATCAGTAAAGTTACGACAGTGAGAAAGTTATGTAACGGAGCAGAAATTCAGGCCCTACTTCTGTAATTAAATTATAAATGTGGCACAGTATCAGTGGCTATGGCTAAGTGCATGTGTTCAGAGCCTCTGGTTTTCAAGAAACCAAAAGGTGACTAATAAGTTCTAGTATCCATTCAACATGCAGGTGATTTCAGCAAGTAACCCTTCTACATACTAATGGACATTATCCATTGTAAACCTGTGCACACGGATGAGCAAATAAATACTCTGTTCCATGGATGCCGGATTATGAAATCATCTGAAATTTCTGGCTCCACTGAGGACTACAAAAGTTTCAATAATTTAATCACTTCAACTAATTATTCTAATTGGATAACCATTTACTTCATATATGCACTGAAAATGTAACATTATTATTTTTTAATGATTATAGCAGACTAGAGCCAGAGAGACGTACACTTAATTTAACCCTTACAGTTTAGTCAGTTTTTGTGCTGACAGCTAAACTGATACTTAAGAGGAGGTATTATAATGATATTTTTATATGTGCAGATTCATCCAACTGATAATCTCAACCTAAAAGAATTGTGTGCTAGTAAGTCTAAGTATGCCTGCTTTTTAGGGGGTAAGTTTAGACACAGAAAGATTCAGGATGTTATATTTAAATGTTAGCATCTAAAGTTAACACCTAACTCCATATTTAGGCACCTAAGAATGGCTTAATTGTCAAGGGAGTTGAGAACCCACAGTTCCCATGGATCACAATTCTAGACCGGGGGCTGAGGTGGTGTGGGTGCTAAGGTGCACATTTGACAGCCCGGAGGTTGCAAGCTTGAGGCCATAGCAGAAGCGTTCATGGCAGGGCCCGTCAGATTCCAACAAAACTGTGAATTCTGTTAAATATCTTGTCACAAGAACACAACAAGGAAAGGATGACTGTCTGAGTAGACCTGAGAAAATTTTCTATGTCTGATGTCTATAGTTCTGAATTTTCAAAGAAGTTATATTCTGATTTTCGGTGGGGACTGTATGATGGGAGCTGTGTGCTTTGCGTGTATAGCCTTTCTGAATCTAGGCTGTGAGTAGAATCCAGGAGTCCAGACTCTCCTGTGTGTATGCTTAATACTACAGAACACACCCAGGCAACAAAAGGGATAGTTAGTTTCTCTCAACACTGATAACAGCAGGATAAACTCAGTATGGGCATTATTAGTATACTGTATTGGGAGATTAAAAAATCAGTGAATCTGAGCTGGAATGTAGTTTTCTTAATGTGTGAATGAAAAGAAAGGGTTTCTTAATTAGTTGTTAGCCATCTCATTATGGAGAGGGGAAATTAAAGAGCTATATGAACTACAGTTACAATGTCACTGAATATATTGTTAGTTTATGTTAGTTTGAAGTCAGGCAGAAGGCAGGGTAGATTTGCCCGTTAGTAGACTAAATCAGAAATATATAGCATAAGCTTTCATAAGCAGTGGGTTTACTTCATCAGATGCTGTGAAGGCACTCCAGGGAGCAGAGATGCTAAATATCAAATATGAAATAGCTGCGTTTCAAAATGGTGGTTGGGGGTGCTTTAACTAAAGCTCCCCTGCTGCCATTTTGAAGCGTGGAATGCAAATACATATGATGCTGAGGGCACTTTAATTAGAGTGTCTCTCAAAGCCACTGTAATTAAGCTGCACCCGCCCCTCCACCTTCCACTCCGGAAGCTAATCCAGGTAACACTGTCCAGTCTTGTGGATGATTTCTTGTTCTATAATTTCCCATTCAAGTTAGTTTTTAGTTTTCTTGTCTAAGTACAGCAACTCTGAGGTCAGCAAAGGAATGTACAGGGAAGTTAAAGTGCCACAGGCTTGTCTGTTTTTTGGGTACTGATGTCAAATCAGTGTCCATTCTTTCTTACATGTAGGGATTGTCTCATTTGTCCAATGTAGACAGCACAGGGGCACTGTAAGCAGGCAATAGCATATATGATAATAGTAAAGGTGCAGGGAAATGAACCTCAGGTGTTATAATCTGTATTACATGGGCCATTGAGTATATGGTTTGTGTTGAGGAGGGGATATGGGTGGTATGTGGGTCCAGAGCAAGGTCTGATGCTTTAGTGAGAACAGGCATTGCTGGAGAGACACTGTTTGAGGTTGGGGAGCTTCCTGCAAGCCAGGATAGATTTGTTTGGGTCAGTGAAATTAGAGCAGATACAGTTGTAATGTAGAGGTTGGACATAGATGATAGATCTAGTGGTGTGGTTAGGATGAGAGCTTACTGGCATGAAGGTAGCTGTAGTGGTTGGTTGGTTTCCAATATAATGTGGAAAATTGCCACTGCAAATATTCACACTGGTGTCCAAGAAATGAATTTGCTGGGAGGAGTATTTCAGAGTCAGTTTGCTGGAGGGCTGGAAGTTGTTAAAGTCCTGGTGGAATTTCTCCAGAGATTCCTTCCCATGAGGTTTGAATGTTGAAGATGTTATCAATGAATATTGCTACACTGTAGAAAACATTCCCAGTAAGGCTATTTGTTTTCATCATAAAAGGAACAGTTGACAGACATTACTGCTATTCAAGAGAGATGTTTAGTAAAAGAGAGAGCTTGAAATTCTAGTGTTTTTTTTTATTAGAAATAATAATTTTAATGTGCATTGTAAGATACTAGAATACTTTGATTCTTTCATATACTGGATAACTCAGAAAGCAGAAACAGACTTCAAGATATCTAATTTTTTTTTTTCCTGGAGACTTTTTGTTCTCTGCTTTATGAATGCATTTGTTAAACTTATCTTGTAAGTATCTCAGAAGTCATAGATAGAAGCAATGCAGTTTTCATAAATCTATTAAAATTATTTGTTGTTATTAAATGTTTTATGGTACATTAGAAGCCCAATAAGATTTCTGTTATTTTACTGGAAATATCATTCAAGCTCTTGGTTCTACTGTGGCTCTTCTCACTTTTGTCTCCTACCTATAAGATCTCCTTTCATCAGCTTTTTCACAGCCAAACATGCAGGTTACTCATGGCAAAAGTCATAACACAAGTGAGGCAGTATACAAAATAGCCCCAGATAGGTTAGGTCCATTCAGATAATCCCCTTATGACCTGTCTCTGCAGCCTGACAGTTTAACTTTTGCAGGACTGGCAGGGTGGGAAGTCCATGGACTTTATGATGGCAGTTGAAGTAGGCTGCATGTCTCAAGGGCTGCAACCCAGCTGCAAGCAGTAAGAAAGTGATTGCAGGCCTGCCAAGGAAGATTGGGTCAGCTGATGAGAGTACTTGGCTAGCCCAGGGGAAGTTAAAAGCTTTCAGGGAAGAAAGCTTGGGGAGAAAGTGGGAAGGTTGTGTGGCTAGGGGCTGCGGCATTGACCTAGGCTACTCTTTCAGGGTCTGGGAAAGATTGCAGGGTGTGAGTTAATGCTTTACTATTTGTGTATTTGTTTGGTGGCTTATTGATAGTTTACACTGTGTCCTGTGGACCATATTTGTCCCAGGAAATAAAGATTGTGTTTATATGAACCTGTAGCCTGCCACAGCAGTGTTCAGAGCACAGGGGCAGCACACAACAATTCTCCCCTCAGGCATTTTTATTCTTGTATCTGCAGAAACACTATCCAGAATTCACCCATATTCACTAATGATTAACACTAAGGAAGTCAGTGAATGGCCATTATGTACTTTAAATACAGTTAATTCAAAATTGGAACTTTATTTTTAATTATAGAAATGAAATTATAAAATACCAGCCAGGTCAATGATGTATTCCAGGGGCAACATAAGTTGTAG
This sequence comes from Crocodylus siamensis, assembly GCF_052110815.1. Classification (NCBI taxonomy): domain Eukaryota; kingdom Metazoa; phylum Chordata; order Crocodylia; family Crocodylidae; genus Crocodylus; species Crocodylus siamensis. Next base: position 73,917,669 of record NC_143400.1, on the reverse strand, counting down.
TTTAATGATGATAAAATGTGGATTTATATGGTACATGGGTTCATTGAATAAACTTTCTCTGATTTGTCTAATAGAAAGCTGTTAAGTCAAGGTCCAAGTCTCACAGCACATCTGATGATGAAGAGAGCCAGCAAAGCTCTACTGGAAAGGAAGCTGGGCAGCTCCACAGGTCAGAAAGTATCATAATTTAATTTCAGTGGAAACTAGAGACATTTGACTACTAAATGGACATGGTGTGCTTTGTCACTTAAGTTATTGGAGCTTGTTCTCAAGAGCAAGTCATTGTTGAAATATTTTTGTGGTAACTACAAAACCCCAATACTCAATTACAGTGAAATGCAAATAGCAATTATTCATAAACTAAATATGAAAAGCTATAGCAATACATGCCTAGTAGAAAAAAGGCAGGCTCAATTTTACATTAAATGATACTCAGAACATTGTTTAGTTTGAATAATAGCACATCACACCCTGTCTAACATTATTACAGCTGACAATGTAACAAGCATTTATTGCAGCTAAAGTCTCTTTTGCCTGCATCTTTTTGAAGCTGCTTTTGCACTTTACTGTTATTTGATATAATGACTAGAACCATAGTATAAACCATGTCCTTTATGTCTAGAAGGGTGGAATGTTTGTGGGGAGATGTAATGTATGCATGAGAGAGAGAGAAATGTGGTTTCAGAGTGACCTAAAATCTTTTAGAGGTTGCTGGAAATTCTGTTTACAATGCTTGCTTTTTTGTTTTTATTTCTTGTTAATTTAAAATTGCCCTGTTTGTTAATTTATAATTGTTTAACAATAATATGCCCAGATATGACTTTTTGCTGAATTGTGAAAAGGACAAAAAAGAGAGAAATATTTTTTAAATATTAAACATTTGAAAAATATAAATTAAGTGTACAAAAATGAGTGATACAAATATTTCCCAACAGACTGGGCCGTCGGAGAAAAACCATGAAGCTATGTCGTGCTCTGTCTGATTTAGTGGTGTATACAAACTCTGTGGCAGCTCAAGACATAATAGATGATGGTAAGATGGGGTGGGGGAGATAATGTATTTATATCAGCATTCCTTTTCCAGTTGATTATATATTCTGATGAGAAAAATGCCTGAAATCTAATGTTTCTGCCTTTCAGAGAAGTTTTAAAAGTTGACCAGCTATCTTACTAGTGCTTCTCACTTTTTTTACAGGGGAGATTATGCTTAGGGACAACCAACATGGGTTCATTAAAGGCAGATCCTGTCAGACCAACCTGGTGGCATTCTATGACCAGGTCACAAAATCCTTGGACGCAAGTGTTGTGGTGGCCATAGTTTTTCTGGACTTTAGGAAGGCCTTCAACAATGTCTTTCACCCCATTCTCATACAAAAATTAGTTGACTGTGGCATTGATACCTACACAGTCAGATGGGCTGCAAATTGGCTGGAGGGCCACACCCAGAAAGTGGTGGTGGCCGGGTTGTTTTTGACTTGGAGGGATGTGGGCAGTAGGGTCCCCCAGGGCTTGGTCCTTGGGTGCACTGTTCAACATCTTCATCAGAGATGGTCCAAAGGAGGGCCACTCACATGATTAGGGGGCAGCAGGGCAGACCCTATGAGGAGAGGCAATGGGACTTGAACCTGTTCAGCCTTCATAAGAGAGGGGATCTGGTGGCCTTCTATAAACTTACCAAGGGGGACCAGTGGGGAATGGGAGAGACCCTGTTTCTCCAAGCACTACCAGGAGTAACTAGGAATAACGGCCATAAATTGCCTGAGAGTAGATTCAGGCTGGACATCAGGAGGCGCTACTTCACTGTCAGGGTGGCTAGGAGCTGGAACCAACTTCCAACAGAAGTGGTGCTCGCTTTTACCCTGGGGGTCTTTAAAAGGAGTCTAGACAGCCACCTAGCTGGGGTTGTTTGACCCTAGCATCCTTTCCTGCCCATGGCAGGGGGTCGGACTTGATGATCTGCTCAGGTCCCTTCCAACCCTACCAACTATGAAACTAAGAAACTTTATCAACAGTGAAAGAGGGTTAAACAGCTTCCTTTTGTGCCTCTGAAAAAGGTCATCTTTCTGTTTCTCCAGTTTGCTTGTGACTTTCATGATTTATTAAAGTTCCCATGGAATTCTGAAAATAAAGACCTTCCAGGATTTTGCCATGTTAGGAGATTGAGGTGATGTTTTATCATCATATTAAACTATTTAATATTTATAGTGCGATAGTACTATGAAGTACTGCAAGGTCCAGACTAGGATTAGACTATTCAGTGAGAAGATGAATAAGTGAGAATGTGTATGATACAGAAAAGGTAGTTTGGGTTCTGATTTACTCCTTAACATAATCAAAGGACAAAATGCAATTGGTGAGGTTTAGGGAAATATATGGATACAAGAAAAACCTTTAGAAACTGCCTAATAAATCAGTAGGATCATTGCCACAAGATGTCATTACAAACAAGATGTTAGCAGCATTTTTAGAAGGATTAAACATTCATGTGGCTAATGAGACGATCCATAATGTCACAGGGAATAGATATATTTTCTATAAGGGAACCATACCTCTGGGCTGTAGGGCACAAGCTAACAACTAACTAACTAATGTGATCTGAAAGAAACCTTCCCTACGAACTGATTGTCTGAATTTGATATCTTCTTCTGAAGCACCTGGTTTTGGCTAGTGTCAGAGGTAGGAGTCTGGTGTTCCTAAATACTGTGAAGTGAATACTTGTTCCTTTAAACAAATATGCATATTTTGTATTATTAGATTTTGTCTATTTTTCTCCCTGAGTAGCAGTAAAACCAAATGCAAATGGTACCATTAAGCAGCTTTTAAATATCTGAGAATGACAGTTATTGCTTAGGGGCACTGTTTAATTAGATTATCTATCTCTTTATATGAAAGATAAAAAAAAAAGTGTGAGGGCTGTTTTTTCTTTAAAAAGTGCTTTGTAGGGAGTTACCAATCTGAATTCAAAAACACATCAGCCACAAGAAGTGAGTATCAATAAAGAATGTTGCAGAATCCCTACTGATGCAGGGAAAGGTAAGGCTTATTGGCCTGAATACCGTAGGCCTGAATGCCTATTCACAGAAAAGCTTGAGCCTTCAGGGAATTTGTTCTGTTCATGGAATGAATTTAGGAGTCCTGGGTTGGGTAGGAGATTGTATAGCTCAAAGATCCATAGGAAAGGGCATCCCCTGCTCTACTGGGGCAGAGGCTGTCTTCTGTATGGGTTTGTGCTGGGCAAGGATCTTTTCATGATTACAGGAAGCTGAACAGGGGGCAGTCCTGAAAAGGGAAGTTGGTGCTCCAGTATCATCCCCTCCTATTTTCAGTCTTCCCACAGATCTTCACAGAGGAAACACCTAGCATTGCACACTTGAAAGCAAGGTAGGGCAAAGCTGCAGGAGCAGCAGAACAACAAGGCACTGTTAATCCTAAGTCTGTGGAGCCCATTTGGTCCTGTGGTTTCCATTCTTCCAAAAGCCCTGCAGACTCCCTCATAAATTCCACCTGCCAGCCAGAGCTCTATACCCAATGCCAAATCAATGCTCCAAGTTCCATACCAGCAAGACGTGACAGGAAGGTGGGCTTTCCTGCTTTGAAAAATTGGGCTCCATTCATTTTGCTGTTCCACATAGAATAGGGAGTTCTGCAAGAGATGGAATGAGGAGGTATGAGGTAGGGCTGTATGAAATTTCGACAGGTGTATCATTTCAAAGCTGTTTCAATGCATTTCGAGCTTGAAACATTTCAAAATGTTTTGTGTTTTGAAGTCAGGCTTGCTTGCAGCTAAGCAGAAACTAAGGAGAGGGAGGGAGAAGAGGGGGAAGGACTGCTCTGATATTGACATCTAACTCCTGATTAAATTCTCCAGCTCCCAGTCTGACGCCCCAGCTCTCTGATCACTTCCCCAGCTCTTCCCAGGAAGCGCAGGCCCCCAATCTGCTCATGGGGTTGCTACAGGCTGGGGCCAGCAGCAGCTACTTGGCACAGCCTGCGCTGAGCGCTGGGAAGACTTCAGTGCTGCTGCTGGCCCCTGCCTGCAGTGGCAGCCTGCTGAAACCCAGCATGCAGATTTGGGGGCCTGCACCCCACAGGAAGACCTGGGAGAAATCAAACTGCAGGCTGGGGAATCAAGCCAGGGGCTGGGGGAATGTTCAGGTCCCTGAACGAAATTCCCTCAGTTCCCAGTTTGATTCTCCAGCTTCCCGATCCTTCTCTGATCACTCCCCCAGCTCTTCCTGTGGGGTACGGGCCCCTGGATGATGCAGGATGAGAACAGGCTGCTGCTACCAGGTGGGGATGCCAGCAGCTCTGGGCTATTTCCCCAGCCGGCAGCATCAGCCTGCTGAAATCCTGCATGCAGATCAGGGGCCATGCCCCCTGGGAAGAACTAGTGGAATGATCAGAGAGCTGGGGATCAAAGCAGGAGCTCCAGCTGACAGGTGGAACTGCCCCAGCTCCCAGACGGTGCATGGTGCCGTGCTGATCCACGCTGCACCTGTGCCATGGAGCAGCTGCTGTGCAGGTCCCAGGTGGGAGGGTGATCCCTGCTGCCCCGTGCTGTGCGGGACTACTTTACCATGAGCCTCTGGAGGCCCCAGTTGCCACTGCCAGAGCCGGTGAACATGGGGCTTTTTTTTTGAGCTCTGCACTCACTGGCTGCAGAGCATGCAGATGACAGCAAGTGGCTGGGCCCAGCACCTGAGTCTGCCAGGCGCAGCCCTCACTGAGCACCCAGAAGAACCCAGCTGTCAGTGGCAGCTTGCTGTCATCCCGCACACAGATCTGGGGGCTGTGCCCCCCAGGAGGGCTGCAGAACTGTGCCGGACTCCTCCCGGAGGGAGCAGACCCCCAGATCTGCATGTTGGATGACAACAGGCTGCCACTGCCGGCAAGTGATACTACTTTTGCTTTACACCGTTTGAGGTGCAGTTTCACAAAACACCCTACACCTATCTCCTTGAAACTTGGCAGACATAATGCCCTCAGAAGGGGGTACCATCCCTGAAATTTTTATTTGAATCAGACTTGAAATGACAAAGGTATAGGCATTTTTGTGATTTCCCCATTATAGCTTGTGGGTGAGATGTTGAAACGTGTTAAAACAGCATCAAAACAGCGACACAGTTTTGATTAAATGAAACGGAACAGTGCTTTGAAACGGCAAAATGAAACACTGTCCCTTTGAAATGGTGCTGTTTTGCACAGCCCTCGTATGAGGAATAGGATTCCTGAGGAAGTTTGCAGGCTGTCAGGAGGTAGCTGAAAGATGTTACCAGTATAAATGTGGAGAAAGTTGGATGAGATCTGCCACCTGGTATTTGGTTGTGCTCAACAAACCCCCGGGATAGATCTGCCATAATGGCAGTTTGATTAAAAATAAATTGAAACTTGATGCAAAGGCTTGCTTGGTGTGAGTCAGAAATGTGAAATAGAGCATTTGTTGTATAAAATTCAACCTTAGTGCAAGCCAGCACTACTACCATTATGGTCAGTGGGAAATAAACTTGTTTATGTCAGGGGTGTTCTTTGAGTTTTCAGTGGTTCAGGTTTGAGGCAGAAGCATTCATACTGAATGAGGCAGAAGCATTTATAGAGATATTTATACATTCCCTGCTACCCAAGCCCAGCACTAGCATGGTTCATTAGCTGTGTCCCTGAGCAAGCTGACTGACTTTTCTCTTCTTATATGGTCTTTAGATGATTCATGCAACTGAGTGACCCCACTGTCTAAAACTTCTTAGGGCACCTATAATTTGGTTTCAGAATGTATTTTTTTCATATAGCCTATCAAATAGAAGTTGTATAACACTGAAGTACATGCAATGAATACTTATTTTAAATTCTTTCTAACCTCCCCAAACAAAGAATGGAAGGCAGTTTAGTGCATAATGGTAGACTGTTGATGCCTAATAAATGAGCTGAGAAAGTCCCACTGGATAGATCTGAATCAATTCACAAAAGTGAGTTTTTAATCCAAGGAATATATCACCTGTAAACTGGTGAATTTACGAGACTTGGGTGCAAAAATTCCTTTGGTAGTGTTGGAAGTTAGCGTAGAGCTCTACAGACATGTGAATTTTCACAAATATTGACATTAAGCTACCAGGCAAGGAATAAAATGTGTTCAAAGAGAGATGCAGTGAATGTTTTTGGGTGTACAGGGTAACAAGCTCAGATCTTCACCAGAATTGAATGGACTACGGCAGAGGTACCAAGTACGTGGGGAGCCAAAGGACCTCGTCTCCCTTGCAAAGAAGACTGTAGCCTGAAATGCATAAAACTTTCTACATGTCCATCATCTTAGGCCCCCATAGCAAAAATAAAAAGTTGGTGCCTATGGCTGTGAGCAGATTTATGAAGGAAGGGCAGACTAGAGATGCATCTTATAGACTGACTGAATCAGAAACACCAGCAGACTTACAAATTTATGGTCTGTTCCCACTGAAGTCAATGGGAATTTTGGTATTGATTTTAACAGAATCAGGATAGAACCCAGGAGCACATAAATGAAATCTTTACAAACCGAGTGGGTAGTTACCAACAGAGCTTAAAGGTTTCATGTGAGGAGGATTATTGTTGTTCTTATTATTACAGCTAAGGACAATGTGAGCGGGCTACTCATACACTTTCAGGACACAGAAAGTTCCTGTTCTATGGTGCATAGAACTTGTGAGAAAATAAATGGAGGAAAAGATCATTATGAACTTGTGAGGTACTGAGGACCTCCTCAGCAGCTTCAGTGCCCATTGAAGAGTTAATGTTACTGAGTATTGTTCAGAAGTTACTTAACATTTAATAGTATTAAATCCCCAAACAACTAAAAACACTATACAAGTATGTGATCATTGTCAACTGCAATTATATTCATTATATAAGTCTTATTGTATAAGTTTATATAAGCTTCAGTTTAGGAATATTACCTAATGGCAGCTGGACAAAATAAAACTTGTGTGACCTGTATTTAATGTGATAATATTGCATGATTTACATTTAACGTGATCCAAATCTAGAATAACTTTACTGAAGTCTATCTAAATTACTCTAGGTTTATACCAGTGTAACTGAGACCTAAATTCAGCCCTTTGTTTTACAGCATAATTTTGTATTTGTTTGTTTGTTGTTTTAACTGTCTACACATAGGGACTACAGGCAATGTTTTATCATTTAGTGAAACAAGAGCCCATCAGGTAGTACAGCAGAAGGCTGAACAGTTTATGCTTTACAACCAAAAACAACTCACCAGAATCTATCCATCAGCATACCGGATTGACTCCAGCAATTTCAATCCTTTGCCCTACTGGACTACTGGTTGCCAATTGGGTACGTGTTTCATGAATAGTATATTTTCCCAGGTGTTTTGTTCTATAGTGATCAATGATTTCTTAATCTTCTCATTTGACAGTGGCATTAAATTACCAGTCTGATGGACGTATGATGCAGTTAAATCAAGCAAAATTCAGGATGAATGGCAACTGTGGGTATGTCCTAAAACCTCAGCAGATATGCAAAGGTAATGTCCCAGTATATGGTGGTGGTTATATGTTTCTTCTTTCAAAAATTTTTTTCTGGTAAAACTGTTAATATCATATATCTAGAAGCAAGTAACTGGACTAAGAGACAAAGAAGAACACCAACTTGTGTAGGATTTTTCTTTGATATCTCATAGAAGCCAGTGAGATTCTTTCCATACCTTTTATGGGAAACTTAATTACATCCTTAGAAGATTCTTTTAGAAAGGCGTCTGTGACCCTTCCATCATATAGTGAAGGCATTTTGTATTTGTTTGATTATTTTGGTTTTGATTTTGCCACTGTTGTTTTAAAATGGCTTTGTTTGCATTTCTTTGGGCCATAGTAGACAATATTTGAGAAGTGATGGAGGGTTATGCAGTTTAAATGACTTTTTTCCAGGTCCATGTATCCAGGATACTTCATTCTTAGAAATATATATTTTTGATGGGAAGCCCAGTCTGACAAACCCTTGCCTCCAGGTTTCCTCACTCTCTTGAAATCATTGGACTTCTCTTATAAATAAGGACTGCTCTGCTGAGAAAGGGTTGTAGAAAATGGAACAAAAACTTGGTGTCAGCCTTGCATGTCAGCCTACTTCACTGCTTACTTTACTGAGTTCTGTGTTGTGCCTATATAAAATTATTATTCTGTGCTGTATAGAGGGTAGAATATCTGTTTTTTGCTCTGTATTAGAGTATAATATATTAAAGGATTTCACTTATTCTCACTTTCTGCAAACTTTTAGGTACATTCAACCCCTTTTCTGCTGACCCACTTCCTGCCAACCCTAAAAAGCAGCTTATTCTCAAAATCATCAGTGGTCAGCAGCTGCCTAAGCCTCCAGATTCAATGTTAGGAGACAGAGGAGAGGTACAGTAGTTTGAGTGATACCAATTTTTTTCTTCATGATGAATATTATAGAAATGACTGGGAGTGACATGATAGTATTTGGACAAAAGAGAGTTTATTTTCTAAATTTGAATATACCAGTAATTTTTAGATGTTTTCTTGCACTGTCTCGTATACGTTGAATTTTGTCCATGAAACCTGTACTTTAAAAATTCTGGGCACATATAAGCCCCAGGGCTGGGGCTGGTAGGGGTTTAGTTTTTTGTCAGCAGCCAGGGAGAAGAAGCTCTTGCAGAAACACTACTCAGAAATGCTTGGTTGCCTATTCTGCTGCTGGTAAGACTAATGGGTGCTAGGAGCTCCTAAAGTATCTGGGGCTACACCTCTGGCCCCACTAGCGATGCACACATTGTTGAGGTAGAAGCTTGCCTCCTTAAAGGGGCAGAGTGTGAGCTCTAATGTTATTGTTGTTGTTATGTTATAGCCCAGGGGCTTGTATTTATGTTGTTATTTGAATCTGGTGGACCGGGATTAGGCTATTTGGGGAGGAGGAGGCCTCAATAGGAATGAAACAAGCCCAGTGCCAGTGAGGGCACAATGACAAGGCCACAGCGAGCCCAGTGCCAGTGAGGGTGCAGCATTAGGGTTGAAGTGAGCCCAATGCCAGTGAGGGCACAAGGACAAGGCTGCTGGGACCCCAGAGCTAGAAAGGGTGCTGCTACAGGGGGTGCAGGGACCCCAGTGCCAGAAGGCACTGCTACAGGGGGTTCAGGGACCTTGGCACCAGAGGGTGGTGCTACTGGGGCCAGGGGCCAAGGGCCAGTAACAACAGGATGCTGAACTAGACTGCAGCCTTATCAAAAGAGACAATATTTAGATACAATCTGTGAGGCATGGGGCATGGTAAAAAGGCAGTTTTGCGAGCCATTCATCTAGCACATAAGGCTTAGGGTGTCTTGAGAGGCACTGACTTTGAGTGAGACCCAACAAAACATCCAAGATCAGCAGGATCTAATGGGGTTCATGAGGACCATGACCGCACAAACTTGTGGGCAGACTCTCCGAACTTATTATTTCAACCAACAAGACATGGCAGGAGAGATTAGAAGGTGCTCGCAGGGCAGAGCAGGCATGGTAACAAAGCCCTAGGGTCCCCATGCTATCCCTGGGGACCCCATGTTGTGACACACACCACTCGGGCGGACTTCATGCAAGCCTCACATGATGCATGCAGGCAGACCCTGTGCCCAGGGTCTGTGCTCCTGCTGCCCCACCTTGGGTCCCCACCAGCACTGACACAGGCCCTGTGCTCTTGCCCGCCATTGCCACCCCTCCCACACTGCTCTTCCCTTGCCACTACTGCTGCCCTTCCCCTGCTGCTTCCCTATTTTCTCTCCCACATGCCCACCCACCTCTGCTGCTTCTTACCTTCCTCCTGGCCAGGTCAGGCTGGCTCCATGCCATGCTGTGTTGTCCTGGCCATGCAGCAGGTAACTGCATGGTGCTGGCTGGGGTGGGCTGGCTCTGGGAGGATGCAGTTCTGAGCTGCATGGCCAGGACTGCGTAGTGTGGCTTGAAGCCAGCTTGGCTCAGCCTGGGCCCCACGGAGTGGGGCGATTGCCCTCCCTTCCTCCACCCATTCTTCTCTGAAACTCTCTCAGATGGAGAGAGGGCAGGGGAACAGCTCCCTGGTTGCAAGGCCAGAAGCCTATGCTAGGCAGAAGCTTGTGGTTGGGGACTGGGGTGGGGCAGGGCTAGATGGGCTTTGCTTCTGCCGCCACTGGGTCCTGCTGCCAGCTTCTCCTGCTGCTGGTACCTCATCAGCTTTGACAGGCAGCCACTGGCAGGTAATACTTTTCCAAATTTTAGAGAGGCCCCATGGACTGGACAGAATGGCCTGGTGGGCCAGATCCAGCCTGCGGGCCATACTTTGCCTGCATCTCATATAGAGTGTTACAGAAAAATAACCATTATTTATAACATTTTTTAAAACAGATAATAGATCCTTTTGTTGAGGTGGAGATTATTGGATTACCTGTAGATTGTTGTAAAGACCAGACCAGGGTGGTGGATGATAATGGTAAGATAATACAATTTATTTCCTCTTCTCTTATAGTAAATTACTGAATAACTGTCACATCATATTACATTATGGCACTTATAATCCTCTATAGCACATATTCTTCAAGTCTCTAGTATGCTTATAATATTCATCAATTACTTCTTAACTGTATGAATGATTTATGACTTTATCCTTAATATAAAATGTCGTCATATTTGCAGATTCTTAAAGAAACATCAGGCCAAATTAGAGAATGATTTAATATATTGTGGTGAGAAGAGCTGATCTTGTAGACTGCATTTAATTGCATGGACTTTTTTCTTATTTGATGTAGGCCCCTGTAGCAGGGCACTGTGGTGCTGGCTACTTGTGGAGCGATAAGTAAGGAATCCAGCTGTGGGTTGCCGGGATAACTGGTGGGAGTCAGCTGACTAGAAGGGGCAGGGCCTGGCTCCCATATAACCCCAGGCTGAGGCCAGGCAGGCAGTTCCCTGCCAGCAGCTAAGGGAAAAGGAGCTCTGCCAGAGCAAACAGAGGGGAGAAGCCTGACTGCATGAGCAGCTCCTGATTGCTGTTATGGGGTGGAGAATTCCCTGGTAGGGATTGAATGTTGTTTAGCCGGACAGCTTACATTTTATGTTATAGCCCAGGGGCTTGTGTTTTTGTGTTTGCTGTTTAGACTGGAGGACCGGGTGAGGCTATCAGGGGTTGGAGGAGGCCTCATAGGGGCTCCACAGTAGCGTGGGGACCCCGGTGCCAGAGTGGGTGCTGCATTCAGGGTGCACTGACCCCAGCCTTGAGAAGGGGGGTGGAGAATTGAAGGCCAGGTAAAGCCGACACTGCCAGAGCCCAGTGGGGGTTCAAGACCCGGAGGAGGGGAGTTGTGGGGCCAGGCACATCTACAGCCACCTGAGCCCCAAGGCTGAGAGAAGCCGCAGAGCAGAGGGGGTGGCAATTGACAAGCCCCAGAGGCGGGGCGCAGTTGCGAGACAAGGCTACAGAAAGCCTGAGCACCAGAGGGCCATGGAGAGGCAGAGGGAGTGGTGAGAGATGAGGGCCGTGGAGACCCCGAGCACCAGAGGGCACGGTGAGAGATGAGAGCCGCGAAGAGCCCGAGTGCCAGAGGGCGCAGTGAGAGGCAAGGGTCTCAAAGAACCTGAGCGCCAGAAGGTGCGGTGAGAGACGAGGTCCACGGAGAGACCGAGTGGCAGAGGGCGCAGTGAGAGACGAGGGCCACGGAGAGCCCGAGTGCCAGAGAGGGTGCAGAGAGCGAGACTGACCGAACAATGTCTGGTACATCTGCAAGGCTTGGGCTGCAGTATAATGGGAGGAAAGGAGCCGCTGGCATTGGGACAGAAAATGGCCAGCCTCCCGCTTAATTAACATCTTCTAATTAAGCAATTAACAACAAGGCATGGCAGGCGAGAAGGTGGGCGGTTGACCCATAACAGGTGGGCGGGGTCACTAGTGGACAGACCCCGAAGAGGTGCACCTATCGCAGCCCCTCATACAATTAAATAACTTTTAAGAAGTTGTGTTTAATAATTCTAGTAACGTCAGTGTTCTGTTGATTATTGGCCTGGCTATTGTTGATATGATTTGAACAGGATGTGTGAGGAACTTCTAGTGCTGAAGCTGTTTAACCTAAATTTCTTAAAATAATATGAAGTTCTTTGAGAAAAAAATATCATATATGCTTAGGCAAGCTTGGTCAGCAAATGCAAAAGGGACCTGACTCCGTTGTAGCCTAGACTACCACATAATACATTTATCACCCACATAAACCAGTAAAGAGCTGGTTTGATTTAAGAACTTTTATACAGTCTAATAACTGTGCTGGGATCCAGTTACAACAAACTTGTCCCCTAGTAGGTCCGTAGTGACTCACCTTATAGTGATAGGGTAAAATGCTTGTGCTAGTTTTGTTTTTTGTTTTTTTTTACTGTGACTGTAGCTTTTAATACCATTGACTATGAATTACTGACATCTTGTATAGATGCAAAGGAACAGAGGGCCTGATTTTCAGTTAATTTGTGTATGCACAAAAGTAGGAATGGACTACAGCCAAGCTGGCTTTGAACTGCTCCTGATTTGGGTCCCATGCAGGCTAGTCTGATAGAGCTGCTCAGGAATTTTCCATTGATTTCCCTCCCCACACACACACTTTTAGGGAATTGCTGATTCATCAAAGCAAACTGTTGCATGAAAAAAGGAGCTGTTTCAACATTTTTTAACAGGGAGGTCCAGGAAGAAATTTCTGGTCAAGGGTGGGAGGAGAGAGGATAGGAAGAGGGAAACTGGGCCCTCAGAATAGCCCTGGTGGGAGAGTAGTCACTTGTTTTCCTTTCTAGGTATGTGTCCTCATTTCCTTCCCTGGCATGTATCCTGGGTAGCACAGAACTACTCTGTTAGCTGTCTGCTCAACTGGCAGCTTCCAGAATTAGTAGTACCTGGCCCTTTCCCTCCAAAGCTTCATAAAGGGCCTGGGTTATAAATGCAGATTATATAGTGATTTAGGGCGTATCATCCTCTGATAGATACATGTGCAATCCTCTTCAATATTCATTGGAATTTTCCTCTTCAGGACAGATTCTGTCATCCTGCTGAGTAGCCTCTTACTTTTCAGAGAGCTCTGATTTTAAAATATATTGGTAAAAAATCCTCAAAGCGATTAAAATGAGCCTGTTAACAAGGTAAGTTTCATGTAATGTGAGCCATGGTGGTAGGATCTGGGCCCTAATTAAGCAGTTAACCTGGTCAGAAGGAGAATGGTACAAATATTTAACCCACAGTCCTTGGACAAGGAACCTAAACTATGGACTGGTCTCCACAGTGAAGAGGGAATAAAAACTTGGATTAAGCATCAGCACTTAACAAGAGTCTTGGGAAGATATTAGCATAGAGTAGCAGTACACAATAAATAAATGACCTGAAGGTAGAATAATGCAAACTTTGACATCACCGAAGTTGCTGGTTGGTGGCAGGATACCCAAAACCAGCACCAAGAAATACAAAAAAGTGAAGACAAAGTTTGGGTCCACAGGCAACTGTATCAATTTGAGGCTCTTGGATTTTTAAACATCAGTGATAAATACAACTGCAAAGCTTGATAGCACATGTGTGGCAGGGCACCTTTGGTGCCTGCTGCTTTAAGGGCTTGAGCAGAGCAGCCTGCAGGTAGGTGACTATAGTCTCAGTCTGGGGGAGGGGGTGGTCACATGGCCATCAGGAGCACACTCCAGCAGAAAAGTGCAGGACCAAGGCCCATTGAGTTGGGCCTGAAGCATGTTGATAGATATCTGAGGCCCAAGGGGCATAAGGCCCAGAAGCCCCAGTGAGGGGGCGGAGTAGTGACCCTAGTGAGGAGGCAGAGTGGGAGCTGGCAGCCATGTAGAGTAGGGCCTTAAGGGGGTCTGAAGGACTGCACATGGGCTGACTGGAGTAGCTAGAGTGGAGGTCCCAGAGGGAGGGCATGTGGGGAGGCCCCAGTGAGGAGGCATGCAACCCAGGCACATCTAAGGATACCTGAGGTCAAGCTGGGCCAGAGGCCGAGGGCAGCTGAGTTAAGGGGCCAGGGAAATGATAGTGGATTTTGGAATCTATCTGCAAGGCATGGGATATGGTATAAGGGAAGGTTCAGAGCTGCATATTACTCCCTTAGCATCAGGGCATTAAATGGGCAGCCTCCCGCAACTTTCCATCTTTTATACATCAAGGCAGGCAAGGCAGGGCAGACTGCCCTAGACGGGTAGGTGGGACAATGATTGGACTCAGCTTAGAGATGGCTCACTGTCACAACATGAAACCATGTGATTGTTTTTTTGATGGATAATGTAACCTGGTATCTGGGGCTTTAAAATCCTGCTTTCGGGTAAAAGTTGTTAGAGTGAGA